>NC_143395.1:53513537-53813928 GCF_052110815.1 Crocodylus siamensis
CTTTGTATCAACACTGATACTTTCCTAAAAACTGTAAGCCCCAATCAAGAAACATGCATGCTCCATTAGCAGAAATCTTCACTAGCAACATCTTGCAACCAGATGTACCTATCCATACATCTCAGAGCACTGCTTCACCTGCTTCTCATTCTACAATGAACATCCTTTATATCAGAGCACCACTATTTTACACTTTCAGCAAGGTCAGTATCTAAGTATCTCAGCCAACATTATTTGTGCTTGAATAAGGTTAAAGAATAAAAATGACTGGCTAACTGCATTGGGATTTTGGGTTCATTGATTTACCTCTGGTTTTTGGAGCAGAAATCTATACCAGGAAGTAAATAATATTAGTTGTGGTTGTTATATCTAAAATCTTGAATAATATGCACATCATGGACTTAAAATATGAATTTACTAAACATGCTATACTTCTTAGGCTTGTAGTTCACCTTTCCAAAGTCTGGATCAAGAGATGACAGAGCTTGCTACTGCTACCTGCCAGTGGAGATAGCTCCTGAATTCCTCATTGTAGATAGCTGTGCTCTAGAATGGAAGACTCACGGTTTTATCCCTATTAATGAAGTATGATGTGGGATCTTTACAAGTGATACATTCTAATATAATAAGAGCCTTAGTCTATCTGTCTGTCTCTCTGTGTCACTCCAAGCCAACTGTGCATGTGCCGCCAAGAGAGTGTACAACGATTGGCTGCAAGGGCCCAGAGTATTACAGAGGGAGCAAGGGAGCCACAATGCTGCCCCTCCCCTCCCAAGCAAAAGCTGGCAGGGAGGGGAAGGCAGCAAGGAAGAGGGGAGGAAGGGAGTGCAGCAAGAATGGGAAGGGGGTGTTTCTGGTGGTAGTGGCCTCACTGCACCCCACATCTTTACTGCTGTCGCCACTGCCACTAGGCCCCAACAACAGCCGGCAGAAGGGAGAGGCAGCAGGGAGGGAGGGAGAGAGGGGGAGAGGAGGTAGGGAGGGGGTGCGTGTTGCATGCCAGTGGGTGTTGCTGGCCACCACCATGTGCAAGCTCCCCTCCCCACCATTCCTGGAAGCTGGCAGCAGCACAGGGTGGAGCAGTGGGGAGAGTGTACTGGGCCATACTGGGAGAGGCAGGAGGTGGGGGGAATGGCCACAGGGCTGGATGCAGGGAGTTGGGGGGGCATGGGATTGGACACAGTAGGTAAGGGGCACATGGGGGTAGGCATTGCATGGGCCCAGAGGCGGGAGGTGGGAGGAAAGTGGGAGGCAGGGGGAGCATGGAACCAGAGGCACGGTGATGGCTCAACGGGGTGCTGGGTGGCAGCACTCCATCCCCTGCTGTCCCTCCTGTCCTTCCTCCCCCCGCATCGTTCATGATGGGCAATTTGCTGGTGTGTATATATTTGCTAGTGTGTGTGTATATATATATAAATCATGCATATTTGTCACCTTACCACCTTAGCAGTGGTGGTACACTCTAGAAAGTAATAATGAGATAATTTTGAATTTCATTGTTGGCTAGAAAATGGTATTTAGAGGTTTGCTTTGGGGACCTGCTTATAGGCATTAGAACAATAGTTCAGGGTGGCAGCAAGGCTTAACTGATTTCTAAAGGCCTGGTCTCACAGTTCTCACAGCCTTTAAGGCAGACAGGGTTTCTAACAGAACAAGGCCAATGGATATACACATAGCCTGGGAAATTGTGGGCATGTACCACACTGTTCTATAACATCAGATAAAGATGTTTTCAAAGGCTGTGCATGCTATGCCACACATTGACTTACTGGGATTGTTAATATATAATAAGTATCTCATTCAAAGGTAAAGTAGTCATCAGTAAACATTTCATGTAAATAAAACTTTTGTTTATGAATTACAATTATTTTGAAGATTTTTTCAGATGCATACACCTTATACAGGTATCTGCAGGATACCTTCTGTGTTCGCTTTAGAGAAATTTTGTAGGAGACTGATAATTCAATATAGAATCTCTGCAACATAATTTCTAACTACAGCATTTGAAGCAAGATGCTACTAAGCATGCCATAGCTTTCTAAAAGCCCGGTAGTTATAGCATCTGTTATCTGTCCCAAGATTATTTTTGATCATTGTCTGTGTACAAAAATCCTGTACTTTTGGAAGGCAAATAGTATGCTGGTAGTTTATAATGTCACCCAAAATAGAAAAGCACTACATCTCTACAGTCACAAAAAAAGAAGATCAATTTAAGCTTTCTACTGAAGATGCTTTTTTCCCAGGTGGTCAATTGCACTTGTCATCTGTTATTTTGGAAAATGCACAGAATTTAATAGATGAGGTATATCAAACTAACTACATTAGGAACATACCAGCTGTCAATATGGCTTCAGCCCAACAGCATCTTTTGGGAAAAGCAAATTCTGAAATGCAGACAGTATACTATTAGTCTGATAGAATGATTATAAGTTCCACCATCTGTTGCATATTTCACAATTAATTGTGATTTGTATCAAGAGATATTTTCTAAAATTGCACATTTTCCCTTTTATATGAGAAAAACAAGACATAACAGCACCACATTGTATCAAGTAATGATATACCAATGCTGGAGCTAAATCAGATAAGTTTCACATGGCTTTACCAGGTAGATATCCAGAGTACTAATTACAATAAATAGATCTAAAAATATTGGTGTCAGTGCAGAAAAACTGAAAAACAATTATTTATTCCAGCTTGAAAAGCTTTAGGACTGCTTTTCAAAGGTACTCCTTTGTGCCTGGCTCACTCATGTACTATTTATGTGTTCAAGGTCCAACAGAAAACTGACATTACAGTTTAATTATATATATTTACTTTATCAAAAATAAAACATTTCCAAACACTTAATGATCACTATGTTTTACAGAAATGGTTTATTTGTAAAATAAAAGATTTAGTTGCAGTTTAATAGAAAACATTGTGACAATATATACTGTCAGATGATGGATGAAAACAAACACGTTTGACTTTTGATGGTTTCTAAATATTTAAAACTGAACCTTTGATAAAATCTTATGCTTTTATGACTTATGATTTCTTTTTCTAATTGCCTTGGTCTTTTTTCCCTGTAACTTGATCCCCATCCATTGCCAACTGAGAGACTTGGTTCTAGTCCCAGCTACAATTCTGAAATCTTGGCATACTGCCTATGCCATTAGCAGGCTCTGAACATTGTTATGGGTCTGTTGTGTTTATTTAAAAATGAGCGGAGGCTCTGGTAGAAGAAATTCCATAGGGAGAATAGAACCATAGTGTCATAGAAAAGTAGGACTGGAAGGGACCTTCAGAGGTGACATCCAGACCCCTGCCAGAAGAAAGATTATCCCTATTCAAAACATTCTATACACATCTATTGTCAAACCTATTAGTAAAACTACGTAGTCAGTCCTGATGCACCCACAAGCCAAAACATTCTAACTGGGCACAGGCGCAGAAGGGGAACAATGGCAAACAATGTACTGCTGTTTTAAGGGTTGCTAAAATATGGTCAAGAGATCCAAAGAAGTGGAGCATACCCTCCACAACAGAGGAAGGCAAAAGCTGCTAGAGTCTTTATCAGTCTGACAATGGGTAACATTTCTTCCTGACCCCAGATATGATCTGACCCAGAGCAGTGGGGCAAGACTCTCTAGCCAGGAATTTCTGGTTTAACCTTCAAACATTCCCAATGGGTAATTTCCTACCCCAGACGCATATTTTGTGCTGTATCTTAAAGTTAATTCTATTTTTTTTTCTTTTTAGGACATTGTCACTGGCACCGCAGTGCACAATATCCCCAAAGGACTGCCAGCTTACATGAATGGTTTGCTCTCTGAGGATGAAAAACTGCCCAGGGTAACATGTTACCACAGGGGTGAATGTGTTTTTTTCCATATGGGGTAACAACTTACCCCAAGTCCATGTTAATGCATTGGAGTAATGTGTTACCCCAATTCAATTTCTGTACAAATAACAAGCCTAGACCTGTTTGGCCACTTTGGGTGGATGCATCTGAAAGGTCAGCATTCATTCATACCTCATTCATGTCCACTTCAGGTATCCAAGGGAACTAATGGATGGCCAAAGATTCATAGATTGTTAGGGGCTAGAAGGGACCTTACAGAGCATCAGGTCCAGTCCCTCCACTCCAGGCAGGAAAACAACTGGGGTAAACTGACTGCAGTGAGGTGACTGTCCAGTCTCCTCATGAAAAGCTCCAAGGTCAATGACTGTACCACCTCTGGAGGTGGTTTACTCCATAGTCTAGACACCCTGACTGTGAAGGAGTTTTTCCTGGTATTAAGCCTGAAGCGGCCTTCCAGGAGTTTATATCCATTGGTCCTGGTCTTCCCCAGGGGTACCTTAGTGAACAGTTGTTCACTGAGCTCCTGATGCACTCCTCGGATATAGCACTAAGCCACTATCAAGTCCCCTCTCAACCTTCTCTTCCCTGGGGCTAAAGAGGCCCAGGTCCTTCAGCCTTTCCTTGTATGGCTTGCCTTGCAAGTCCCTAATCATACGAGGGGCTCTTTTCTGGACCCTCTCAAGTTTTTCCATGTCCATATTGAAGTATGGTGCCCAGAACTGGATGCAGTACTCCAACTGTACTCTCACCGGTGCTGAATACAGTGTAAGGATCACTTCACTCTACGCTGCTTTTGCAGAAGATGTGGTAATCTCTTTGCTTGCCATTTGTTTGCAGGCTGCTAGGTCATCAAAACACCCTGCCCTCTGCCAAAACAAAACAAAACAAAATTTTGCCACACCCCAATCCACCTCTGCTCTCTTTTCGCATGGCAAAACTCCATCTCATCTGCCCCTTTCATAACATACAAACTAGTTTGCCCTGCCTTTGTTGGAAGTGCAGACAAGGACCAAAGGGGCAACAGAGAAGAAATAGAACAACGGCATACACTATGGAGTCCCCTTTCATGGTAAGGGCTTGACACCCCCATGCCCCTTTTACCTGTTCTCAATAAGCCCTTGCATGTGTGGTTTCCAAACAGCATCCACCCACATTTGGCTTGCCTGCAAAGGATGGATACTGGTGTCTGGCTTTTATGCCCAGGAGGAGAGTGTGCTACTGGAGCTGCCATAGGGCAGGGTGGAATTGCTTCTGTGACAGCATAGGTGGATAGGCTTATCTTTGATTGTTATTTATATGCATTCAGCAGAAATAAATCTTTTTTTTTTTACAGTCCAGGATGAGAAAGCAGCACATATTCAGTGCTGAAGCCTGTCATGCACAGGTAACCAGGGATGACAGCAACACATCCACTGATGAAATCTTATCCCAAGGCAGAGAGGATGCTGACTTTGTTCCAGACATGGGAGATTGTTCAGAGCAAGAAGACCGTGTGTCTATGTAAGCTTCACCCAGTTCAGATGATGAGGAATTAGTGCCACAAGCAGAAGTGATGCCAACACTTTCAGTGCGAAAGGGAAGAGGACTAGCCTGGGGCCGCCATGGAATACCAAGGAGATCTACAGCAGGATGAGGAACAGAACCACTGTCACAAGCCCCAGAAAACACTGCAGATGATGACATCTTTAGGGAAAGGAATGGCAGTGTGAGGAAAAAGTCCACAACTAATACATCACTGGAGAACAGCCAAGGACATAGTCTATGAAAGTTCTGGGCCAACAAGAGAAAGTGATAGAGACAGTGGTGGAAACGTTCCACCTGTTTCACAAGATACCCTGACTGATATCATAAGAGATAAAAACAGAGAGGCAGAAGGAAGATTCGGGGAGTAGCATGATAGCCATTCTGAAAATAGAAAGGAGTGGAAAAAGCTGGATGAAACAGAGCTGAAAGCCTACATGGCCATGGAGAGATGACCACAAAACCCAGAAATGATGTAAAGATTGTAAGCGATTTGCTTGTGTGCACCACAGTACATGACTACTGCTTTGTGAAGAATGCAATATTTAGTTGCAACAGTTAGTAAATGTTTTTGGAAGTCATTGTTCGTGTGAACTGCAGACTTAGCAAATTGTTCATTCACATTATAAAACTCTAAAACAAGTTTAAATATTGTTCATAATTCTAGTTAATTAATATTTTGGGTTCAAATCATCATAAATACTCTATCAAACAATGTGCATGTTTAATAAATAGTTTTTGGGTACATTTATACTGTTGTTACTTGATCCATTTTGCTCATATGGGTAGGGTAACAAGTTACATCATGAGACCAATAATGTTGAATTTCAGGGTAACAAGTTACCCCATAAGAACAACAATGATTATAGTTTCATGAGAATGGATGAGAGTTAAAACTCAGAAGGTACTTTGGCACAGCCTAGTCAAAATCCTCATCTTTGGCTGCTACCAACACCTAGGGCATCTGAGGAAAGTGGGGGAAAAATGGAAAGACAAAAACAAAACAGGAGAACAGGAGAGAAAATAAATCCTTCCTGGACCCATATGACAACAAGTGAAGTCCAGAAGTATAGGAACTACCCGTAGTAGAGCATACGCACAGCTACTCCTAGATCATACATGACAAGTGTTTGTCCAGCATTTTCTTAAACACCTCTGATGACAGAGATTCCACAACTTCCCTAGGCAGCCTTTTCCACTGCCTTACTGTGGAAGTGCTACAGATGTGGAATAAGAGGCTGGAGAAAATACTTGACAGTGAAAAAATGGACATTCAAGTGACCCAGTTCTTACCACTAGGGGTTCCTGTACCAACTGGATGATGGTGGGGATGGGGACCATGGTGGGATGGGTTCCTGGCATCCCAAGGGGCACACGCTGGTCATCACCATGGGTGCCAGACCACAGCAGAAGCTCAGGCAGGCCACCCATGCTTGAATAGATGGCTTGGCTGTGGCCAGGGTCCCGGGGCATGAGAATGTTGTACAGTTGTCTCAGAAAGGGCATGGAATTGCAGGCAGCACCCAACTGGCTGTGATTAGTGATGCTGACCCACTGTGCCCACAAGACCTTGACCATTATGTGGCACTGGTGCACTGACCAGTCATGCCCACATGTGGCCTGACAGCCTGTTATAAATGTGGGTGTTGGAGCATCTGCCAAGCCATGGCAAAGGTGGAAATGCCTCAGCCACCTCCATATAGGAGTTGGATGTTCTTAGGAACTAATGAAGAAGGGGGGGGGAGGTATACCATTGGTTCAACCACCTGTGACTGTGTCACAGAGCCTTGGACTTGTGGCGGAATGCCGGGCTAGCGGTTCCAACACCACTTGGGGAGCCGCGGGCTTTACAGAGCTGTGCAAGCGCACGGCTTGTGGGGTGGGATTGGAGGTAGCTTCATAACCGCCTTCAAGGTTTGCCGAGTTGGCACAAGTAGATGAGTTAAAGTAAGTTGTTAGTTTTCTGTAACAAGTCTATAGGATGTCTGTTGGTTCACGGGGTTCCGGAGCAAGCCCTTGCTTTCCACCACTGGAACTAGTCCAATGATAGGTGCGGCTGCTGACTCCTTAAGTCCCAGAACTGGTCAACAGCTCATTGAGATGGGACGTTAGTAGTAGAAGTTATTACAGAGTAGATATAAAGTGAAGTAAAAATTTGTTTTATTCACTCACCTGGCCTCACCCTCTTACGAATAAGAGGGGAGACCAGCTGGAACGAAGTTGCGGTAAATACAAGTACAAAAGCATAGGTATGCTGTCTAAACTATGAAGAGAGGCAGTCAAGAAGTGGAGTCTCCGATGTTTCTTCAGTTACAGTATGCCGGATACAAAGGGGGTCTGTTGGCCCACAGGGTTCACTAGTAAGCCCTTGCTTTCCACCACTGGAACCAGTCCAATGATAGGTGCGGCTGCCCACTAGTTAGTCCTAGGGCTGGTCAACAGCTCATGAATAGGATAAAAAATAATAAAACTGTAATGTGGTGAATCGCTGTCGATTGTTGGATTTTCGAGGCCTTGGTTTTCGCTGGGATATGCCCAGGCGGGGAGGGTGAGGACCGGCTTACAGGGTGATCAATCCTAAAGGGTTGTCCAGTCGTTGTCTCTGCTGTTTCCTGCTTCTTTGCCTCTTTATAGATGTTGGTTGGACTGCATCTATGACACTAACTATGATATAAGCTAAGCATACAGGGATAGGATAGTTTCTTTTACACAATAGTTACTAGGTAGATTTTCTACATAAGTTTCGTTTCTGCAGGTATGACACTTACAGATAAGAAAAGAAACTTATAAAATGTGCATGTGTAGCTTGATACAAGCATGGAAAACTACAAAGCTTTCATTTTGATTAACAGCCAAGACTACAAGGTCACATAAATGTGAGAATGCCTCGCGGCAGTTATACAGAAATGAAATAAGATTTTACAGGACTATGAAATACCTGCTGCAATGCCCACTGTTTGAAGGCATGTGCAGCACTTCTACATGAGACACTTTACTGCATAGTAGAGCAGTTTACCATGCAGTAAGTGTCCATCTCTACACATGCAGACACTTATTGCACAGTAAACTGCCCTAATTGTGAGTAAATTTACTACTTAAAATTGAAGTAGCAAATTCACTTGTGATTAGTAACTTCACAGTAGTGCACATGTAGATGCTGACTGGGAGCAAATTTGACATTAAACATAGCAGAGGAGATGATGAAGCTCTTTGAAGGAGTATTTAGGAGCTTGGAGCACAAGTGGTGTCCTCATCAATCCTCTCAGTTGAAGGCAAGGGCCCAGGCAGGAAACATTGTATTATGGAAATAAACACATGGCTAAGATGGTAGTGTTGATATGAAGGCTTTGGATTCTTTGACAATGGGAGGAAGTTTTCAGAAAGAGGGCTGTTATCAATAGCTGAGATACATCTGAACAGAACTGGGAAGAGCAACTTTGGGCACTGCCGAGCCAACCTATAAGACAGGCTTTCAATTAGTTTCCATGGAGGATGTGAAAAAAACCCTCCAGCAATACAGCAAACAATCCAGAAGAGGAAAGTCCAGAAGTTCCTTAGCTCTGGGAATGGACCAGAGAGCCACCAGACAGCAATAAGTGATTCAAATGGGAAACATGTAGGTTGGAAGGCAAAATGCATCCAATATATGTGTACAAAATACAGGGCATCTACAAGGCACTTAGCATGTGTGATAATACATGTTTTAAGTGACCTTAACAAGGTTTAATTGTAACTTCTAATGTCCCCCAAAATTTTGGAAAAGAAAGAGACAAAAAAACCAGACAGTCAAAGATTTTTTTTATCACTGTGAATGAATTCATGTCAGCAGAACCTGATGAATTGTATCCCAAGGTACTGAAGGAACTGGGAGAAAAGACTTTGGAGCCATTGGCCAGAGTGAAGTAACTCTTCAGTGGGCCCACAGCAAACAAATTTGTGGGCCCCAACTTAATACTATATATTTATATTACTTTTTTTACTCACTGATTATAATATGTAATATAAGCACAACTGGGCCCCTTCTTCACTTAGGGCCCTAGGCGTGTGTCTAGTTTGCTTATGTGTTAATCCATCCATGCCCTTGGCAATAATGTTTATGAAGTTAGGTGAGATGGTGAGGTACCAGAGAACTATAAAAGGGCCAACATAGTGTCCCACTTCTGAAAAAGGCAACAAGGACAACCTGGGGAAAAAGCAGATTGTTAGACTTTCCTTGGTATATAGGAAGTTACTGGAGCATATCCTAAGGAAGCCCATTTGCAATCATCTGGAGGAGCAAAAAATGATAATAACCGCCTACAATAGATTAACTAAGAAAAAAACATGTCAACCTATTTTCCTTCTTTGACAAAGTAACTGCTTGGGTGGATGAAAGGAATACTGTGTATATAGTGTTTCTGGATTTCAGCAAGGCTTTTGACAAGGTTCTGTATGTTGTTCTCATAAACATATTTGAGCAA
Source organism: Crocodylus siamensis (assembly GCF_052110815.1). Classification (NCBI taxonomy): domain Eukaryota; kingdom Metazoa; phylum Chordata; order Crocodylia; family Crocodylidae; genus Crocodylus; species Crocodylus siamensis. Next base: position 53,523,366 of record NC_143395.1, read on the forward strand.
TGCAGGGTAGACAAAATTACTATTAGGTGGATAGACAACTGGCTCAATAGTCACAAGCAAAGGGTAATAATAAATGGATCCATGTCAGACTGGCAGGAAGTTTCTGTTGGAGTCCTGGCAGGGTCTGTCCTGGTTATAGTACTGTTCAACATGTCTTTTTTAATGATTTAAGTGCTAGAATAGAGAGCTTCTTGAGCAAGTGTACAAACTACACAAAATTCAGAAGGATTGCAAACATGTTGGAGGACAGAAGCACAAATCAGAAGGATCTTGAGAGATTGGAAATCTGGGCTGGAGCTAACAGGATAAAATTCAGTACTGAAAGATGCAAGATACTACACCATGGTAAGAATAATCAAAATCATAAATACAAAATGGGTGATACCTGGCTAGATGACAGTACTACAGCAAAAGATCTGACAGTTTGAATTTCAGTGTCATCAAAAGACAATTATGGGTTTAGACTGCATTCATATAATCACTAGGTGCAAGACATGAGACGTGATAGTGCCTCTTGATTCTACACTGGTTAGTGCTTATCTAGAGTATGGTGTGCAATTCTGGACTCTACATTTTTAAAATGGTGTGAAGTTAGAGTGTCCAAAGGAGAGCAACAAGAATGACAATGACCTTGGAAGGCAAGCCATACAAGGTGAGTTTGAAGGAAATAAGCAGGTAAGGCATTTGGAAAAAGGTGCTTTAGATGAGAGAGTATAGATGCCTTAAAGAAGAGGGAGAGTGCCTTTTCTCTTTTACAACAGAGAGCAGGATGCAAACCACTGAATTTGCAGCAGAGGAGGTTTAGATAGGTTATCAAGAAAAGCTTCCACAGTTGTCATCTTCTCATACCTATATACCACATTTGACCATTTTGTTACACATGCTTGTGCTCATTTATTGTGCTTTTGTGAGATCTTTCATTGTACATGGGTGCATCTACATGTTGAGTAAACTCTCCCAGGCATGTGTCTACACATGCAGAGATGTGGGCAGTGGCAATGCATCTGGGGTTGCCCCCTGACTGGCTGCACTTGCCAGGTAGGCGATGGGCAGGAGGGGCAGGCAGGACTACTGGTGCTCCCCTGCAAGTAGCACCCACAGAGTGGAGTGCCATGGTGCTCCCACAAGCGGCCACAGCCACTTCCAGAAGCAGCTACAGTGATCAGCTACAGCAATCAGCCATGAGGAGACCACCCGGCCCAGTCACTGACTGGTCACTGGCGGGGCAGGTTCCCCCCGACCATGGGTGCGGGAACATATTTGCTGCTTCTAGCAACAGACTGCTCCTGCTAATTGTGGCCCTGCAACAAGCCCCTTCTGCCACCAGGAGGAACTGGAGGTTCTGGCTGCAGCTGCCTGCAGCCAGCAGACATCTTTAAAAGTCATCCCCAATCCCTGCTCCCTAGCCAACCACCTTTCTGGCTGGGAGCAGAGTGCAGAGTGAGGGAGCAGCACACAGGAGCACTATAGCCACTACTATAGCCACATCATCTGCTCCCCGCACCATGGCTGCTGCACCCATCACCCTTGGAAACAATGTCCAGAGCCCCAAGCTCTTGGTCACCAGAGTGCTCACACTGCTCACATACTATGGTGGGCACCATCTGACCCAAGGCAATCAGCCCTGCTGGCTCTCCCATGTGCAGTGCCTGCCTGGCTGGCCTGACTGCGTCATCCCAGGGGCCTGCTGCTGCATTGTTGCCATCCAGACCCCATTCTACTGACAGAAACACAGTGGGGATGGCAACCATGTGCTTCTGGATGCCACCACCAGGTGTGTCCACACCCTCCCGGGCTTCCATCCCCATTGCCAGTGGGCCAACCTGGCCAGCCAAGACTGATGGCTGCACATCATCCATACCACCGGGGGATGACAAGCAGTGACTGGTGGTCTGAATGACCAAGGCCACCTTCCAGGACCTCTGGGAGCAGCTCTGTCCTTATCTGGAGTGGCAGGACACCACCATGTGGTATTCCCTTGCCATGGACACCCAGCTAGCAATTGCTGTACTGAACCTAGCCATTCTTGATAGCCTCCAGTACAGCAGCCATCTTTTTAATGTCAACAAGATCACCACTGGGGAGGCTGTCCAGGAGGTGTGCACGGCCCTCCAGCACATTATTAATGTCATTCCTGGCACTACTATTAATGCCTACAAAGACATGCAGGAAAAAGTAGTGGTTTGACAGATATATGCTCTTCGGCAGTCTTTCTGTAACACCCAGGTAGACAGCACACCTTCTAGGACTCCTAGATCCAAACAACAAATTATCACTTCTGTCCCCTCAGAAGGGAGTCTTCAATCACCACTGTTCTCTTCCTTCTTGGTGCAGTGATCTTAGAGCCCCCATCCCTGGGGGCCTCCACTCCCTGCTTTCTAGACTGCTGATTTTACTTTAAATTCAAATTGACAAATCAAGAGTGAGACCTTATAAAGGGGATAAGGCAAAATGCCACATTTATTGATTACATGAAATAGACATAGAGATTTGGACACACCACTCGTATAGACACACACAGATCATCATGCACATCATTATACACAGGTACACACAAACACAAAGCAACCATTCCATTTAGACATTATAGTTACAGCAGAGAGTGAGAAAGATCTTGGGGATAGTAGCTTTGGATCGAGGTGGACAGGTGTGTCTGTGCTCCAAAGAAACAGCAGTTGAGAGAGGCTTACCTAACTTGGCATTTTCAAAGTCCTCTTTTATAGAAATTGGCATCCTTTGCTTTAGTGCTTTGGGGTTTTTCCATACCCAGCTTCTGTTTTTGCAGTTGTTCTTTATTCAACTTCTGCTTATCTCAGCCCAAGGTCAGTTTGGTTGTCAAAGTTGGTATCTCAGCTTTGGGGTGTCCTTGCTGCCCATCTGGCAGGATGTGTGCATTCCTCTTCCTCGTTATCTTCTTTGTGCCCTAGGCCTCAAAGGGATTCTTCAGTTATCCATTAATTAGTTTACTGACTGGTAATTTACACACTTGGTGCCTTGTTGCTTACATAAACAGTTAAATCTTCTTCTTCCTCTATGTATCTCATGCTCTCACCATTCACCCTTTCACACACACTCATACATAAAGGACGTGCAGAGTTCATTGACTTTTGTCAAGCAGAAGGATACAAAATGGAGTTTTCAAATTGCTTACAGGACAAGACTAATATGGTTACATTTCACTATTATTACACTCTATGTTAACATCAGCTACATTAGTTCAGTTTATGCTACACTAAGTCCTCTAGATCTTGCCTGCTCATATCCTCACTTCTAACGGTCCCCATTTTCAAAAAAGGGAGGAAGGAGGACCCGGGAAACTATAGGCCGGTTAGTCTTACCTCGATCCTAGGCAAGCTGTTCGAGAAAATTATGCTGACACACATCCAGGAGGGGCCAGCTGGGGACTGCATGCTTAGGGGCAACCAACATGGGTTCATCAGTGGCAGGTCCTGTCAGACCAACCTGGTGGCCTTTTACGATCAGATCACCAGATCATTAGATGCAGGGGTAGCAGTGGATATAATCTTCCTGGACTTCCAGAAGGCTTTTGACACTGTCTCTCACCTCGTTCTGATTAAGAAACTGGGGGGCTGTGGTGTCAACACCCACACAGTCAAATGGGTCACCAACTGGCTGATGGGCCACACCCAGAGGGTGGTAGTGAATGGGTCCTTCTCAACCTGGAAGGACGTGGGCAGTGGGGTTCCTCAGGACTCAGTCCTTGGGCCCGCACTGTTCAACATCTTCATCAGTGATTTGGATGAGGGAGTAAAAAGCACCCTGTTCAAATTTGCTGTTGACACTAAGATGTGGGGGGATGTGGGTATGCTGGAAGGATGCAACAGGCTACAATCAGACCTAGACAGGTTACAAGGGTGGGCGGACGAGAATAGGATGGGTTTCAACACAGACAAGTGCAAGGTGATGCACCTTGGGAGGAACAACCAGCACCATACCTACAGGTTAGGGAACTCCCCTCTTGTCAGAACAGAGGCGGAAACGGATCTGGGAGTCATCATTGACTCCGAGATGAACATGGGCCGGCAGTGTGGAGAGGCAGTTAGGAAGGCCAACCGCACCTTGTCATGCATCCACAGATGCATCTCGAGTAGGTCCAAAGAGGTGATCCTCCCCCGCTATGTGGCACTGGTCAAGCTGCAGCTGGAGTATTGCGTCCAGTTCTGGACGCCACACATTTCAAGATGGATGTCGACAGCATGCAGAGGGTGCAGAGGAGGGCCACTCATATAGTCAGGGGACAGCAGGGCAGGCCCTATGAGGAGAGGCTTTGGGACCTGAACCTGTTCAGCCTCCAAAAGAGAAGGCTGAGGGGGGATCTTGTGGCCTGTTATAAACTAGTCAGGGGGGATCAGCAGGCATTGGGGGAGTCACTGTTCCCCCGAGCACTGCCAAGTATGACCAGGAATAATGGTCACAAGCTGGCAGAGGGTAGGTTTAGGTTAGACATCAGGAGGCACTACTTCACAGTCAGGGCGGCTAGGGTCTGGAACCAGCTTCCAAGAGAAGTGGTGCAGGCTCCTACCCTGGGGGTGTTTAAGAGGCGGTTAGATGAACATCTTGCTGGGGTCATTTGACCCCAATATTCTTTCCTGCCATGGCAGGGGGTCGGACTAGATGATCTGCTCAGGTCCCTTCCGACCCTACAAACTATGAAACTATGAAACTGTTCCTCAGCTCTTCCAGTACAGAGTACTTGAAGGCAATTGCTAACTTCAGTGTATTTCTCTTGCATTCTGGAGATCCTCCTTCTTCTAGTGGTTACACAATGCCACTTTTCTTGTTCCTTTAGACTCTCCAGTGTCAGCCTTCATGACTCTTATCCAAGAAGTCTTCATTTTTTCTCAGTAGCACACAGTGTAGTTACCTGTACTTCCAAGCATTCACTTTTACCTCCAAGACAGACACCAGCTTGCACTTGGTACAAAAGAAATGTTCTTGATCCTCAGAGAGGCAAACTGTATGCAAGTTAAAACTACTGATCCAGTCTCCATTTATGCCTCCTTTCTTCACTGGAAAACACCTGGGCTGTGGAAAAAAAACAAAAAAACCCTCCCAAAACTCACAAAGGCACACATATGCACACATGTGCAGACCCAAAGCCTCCTGCTTTCTGGCTCCCTCCTATGGCAAACTCGCTCCTCTGTTGCTGTACTCCACGATATTGAAGGAAAAAGAAATTTAAAAGGCAGCTTGGTATGAATTAGGAAAATAAAATAAATACTTGATCATATTTGTCTACTTTATTGATTTTTATGGGAGCTTGCAAATGTGCATGGACATTTTTTCCCCCCTGGAGGCAACTAGCAGCAGCGCACCTTGTGCCATCTATAGTTGTCCTTGGGGAACACCTGTGCCACACATGCTCTGACACATAGCAGGTTATCCTGGGTGGGATAGGGGAGTCTGGGGCCAACACTGGGTTGGCTCCAGAAGCCTTATCAGAGGTGCTGGGGACCTCCTGGGACTGCAGTAGTGGGTATCCTGCCATGTGAAGCCTGGTCATCAGCAAAGTGCGGTTCTGGCTGGCTGGGCTCCAGCTTTGAATGGTGCACTTTGCCACTGGATACACTACTCAGCTTCTTTTTTTTTATGGGATATCCAGGGGTCAAAAAAACCTTCAATACTGTTTTTCCTTTGCAGTGTGAAGAACAACTAAGTGCAGTATGGCTGCACTCTTCTGGACGTGGCCTATGAGTTTTAGCCAACTATAGATATAAAGTGATTGTCTTCTGTCCCTCTCAAACTAGCATTTCTGTTCAGCTCTTAATTTCAGTATAATACCAAGAGAAAGCCTGCAGAAATCCCACCATATAGAACAGTAACCAACACGATCTTTGAGCAAAAAAAGAAAAACGTGTAAAGATAAATATTTTGTATTGCCTCAAAAAGCAAGAAAACCAACAAACCAAAACCCCACCACAAGCAACATTCCATTCCATTTCCCAAATGTTCCCATAGAAAATTATCTTTACAGTCTGTTCTGATGGTCTATGTTCAGTAATTTCTCTGGTGGTTAGGTCTGAAGTCATCACAGGGCTTTACCTGTCAAACATAACAACTTACACTCAACTCACTAATTCATAGACAGCAAGGGAAAAAAATAAAAACAGTGATGTTTTTATGCCTGTAGTTAGATGCCCTACTCAATAAACAGATGACTATATTTTGCATAAATGTCATTTTCCAAATGATTTAAAAGCTCTAGTCTCAGGTTCAGAGGACTGCAGTGACAAAGGCATGAAACAATTTGGAAGGTGTGTATTACAAAGAAGAGGTCACAACACCCTAACCAGATACAGATGAGAAAATCTTCCATGGCTATCATTCAACAGCAATTGGGCATATAATCAGAAGCCTGATTTGCAAACATGAGCATCAGTTCACAGGCAATCACATAGGCATATACATTGTTTGTGATATGTTCTTGTTATTTTTTCCAGTCCACTAATGCCACTTTATTTTATCTGGATTGTACTTTAAAAGTTGGTTTTCACCTATGCCCACTCAACATTATTAACTGGGAAAATCATCGAATTGATTCATTGTGACTTCCCGTGAAGTTCATTTGAATGCTTTGCCTTTTCCAGCCACTCAAATGCAGCTGCCTCCTTTCAGGTTGACAGCTTGTCCTCCAGTGGGATTCCCTAAAAGGTCCACAGTGGTTCTTTCCTGCCACATCTTGTTGTTAAGGATTGTTGCTGGAAGGACATTCTCTAATCCTGCCTGTTCTAGTTTCCATTCTGGTGTCTGGCCTAGTTCTTCGTCTCAGGACTCTGCTTCCTCTTCATCCCACCTTGTGTCAACCAGTGACAATGTTGGTCCTTGGTTGAGGCTAAAGCAAAATCAATTAGCCATACCTGGGCCTTAGTCCTTATCTAATCTTAGATCTGGTTTGGATAGTATACCGTCCTTATTCAGGCCTCATGTTGGCCTGACTCAGATGTACACCTCTGGGATATCTTCCTTCAGGATGCTCTTTCTTCCCCTAGGACTACTCAAAGCTTCAGTATCCTTTCTTCTTCTTCTCTCTCTACAGGTCCAGCACTGTCTCAGTTTCTGCCGACTTTGTCTGGGATCCACACCTTCAAGAGTATCCTCGCTTCTCTGAGCCAGCTTTAGCTGGGCATCCCGCTTCTCAAGGTTGCCACCACTCGCCCCTGCTGGGGCACTTGTTTGTTTCCCACTACTCCAGGCTGTCAGGAGGCCTTACTTCTGGTCCTCCTTGAATGTGGATTAGTGGAGATTTTATCCCTCTCTCTGAGGGCCAGCTGACAAGCTGGCATTGGCAAGCAGTTACAAAATGTGCCCAAGCCGGTTTGGGGGAGCATGCATGATCTCCAGTGGCATTCTGCTGTTGCTGCTTTTCTCTTCTCTTCTGCATGGTTTATCCTCCAGTGGTGGCATCAATTCTTTTATGGCCTTGAAAAATAGATCAACTAGATAGAATCTCCACTCTTTTGAAAATTACTATTTTTGGTAGTAAGGATTTCTTATTTCCTTCCTTCATTATCTTTAAATGTTGCTTACCAGTATCCTTGGTTTATGATTTTCATTAACAAGGCTGATTTTGTTTATATATGAGACTTAACACAATTGTATCTATTATAGAAAATCTAAATCTAATGCATTTGGTTATACCAATCACTACTGCCATCATTCTTAAGTTATAATATAGTGTAGTTGAATTATCTATTTTAAGGCCTTCTTGTATACGGCCTCCTTTCAAGCCGTCTTTCTTTAATCACTTTCTTTACTTTGCTAATTGTAATTTCTTCAAAGGTTTAGTCTGCTGTCACTTAGAAACTCTTTTGCACTTGGCAGACTTCTGCAACTTGGCACAGGCTCTTTGAAAAAGGCCAAGATTTGTCACATCTCCTTTTTCTTCAGGAATTGTCCTGACCAACTATGCAGTCATTTAACCAGTGACAGGACAGAAGTGAATCCTGAAAAAACTGTGCTGGGAAATAACCTTAGGAAAGAGTAACAATTTGCCCAGACACTCAGGCCCTTTCTAGAATATGAGAATAAAACCTCCTGAAAGCTGTTACATCCACTTTCCTCTAAGGTTGACAGCCATACAACTTTGTGACCAACAGTATTTAATAATGTCTCACTAATTGCTAAGAGATTAGTCAGGCAATTAGTGCAAACTTTGTGCTACTCAGTGGCCACTTCTGCATGAGGCATCTCTCTGCAGTGGTTACTGAACATTTATGTAGTACTAGTATGAACAAGTACTAACTACTAAGGGCTACTGTGGGCTACAGTGCAGCCCATGTCTCATGTCGATACACCCAGTGGTAACTTGTATAAACAAGCACTAAATAAATGTGCCATATTCCAAGTCACAGTAGCTCCAGTTAATGCCTTTTCTGTGATACTGCTGCTCAGTACCCTAATACTACTGTGCCGTAGCGCTGTATCATGGTTTTTGCCATGTAATGCTACTGCACAGTAGTATCAGGTTACTGCACAGTCAGCATCTCATGTAGATGTACCCAGTGGTAGATACCCTCAGTTTAGCAAGGTCTAAAAAATCCTGGGGCAGTTGAAGCTGTGCAAAGCATAGATTCTTCATTTAATCAGACTTTCAAAGTTCTATAAGCCTTTTATTTAATAAGTAAGCTTATTTTGGGAAATATTGGTAAATATATATATTTTTAAGATGTATTTTTAGATATATTTTTATACAGTGCAAAAGTTTTGAAAAAATAGAAAAATGTTGTTTTAAAGCTATCTAAATAGAGTTTATTTTTCTTAATAAACCTAAACAAACCTAAAATGCAAAGTCCTTGTACATCAAAATCTGAAGTATTTCCATCTACTAGACAAGCTCCTTTATTTACCAGGTGCTTATGTTTTTGTTGCTAAAGCCATTGCAAGCACTATAGTGAAGGTACACACACTTTGAGGATACATTCATTCAGTGTCTGAAATGATGTGGCCATTTCAAATGTGCAGCACATTTTGTCAAGCAAGGAGGAAAAAATGCATTGCAAATGAATTGTCAAGGTTATGACACAATTGGCAGACAACCAAAAAAGCTCTATTTAGGTCCATTGCTATAAAGCCTTTTCATCACATTGATTATGTAACTAAATCAAGAACTAAAAGCCTTATATGGATATTTATGTTTAAGAAAAAACACATTTACAGCAGATGTAAAAAAAATTGCATCTCAGGAACAAATATGTACAATGGATAATATGCTAGATAAATAAGGCTCTTCCTGAAATGTTTTGTTCTATTAAGGCATTTTTTGTTAGCTATTGATCAGTGCAATGATGTGTTCCTTTATTATAATAATTATGACTTTCAAAATAATACTTAATTCTTGATCATTTACTGGAGCTACACTGAAAAATGAACTGAAGGACTCCTGCTTTAGCAAACCCTTGCCTTCCTTCTTTTCTCCACTAACTCATGAAATCAAACAAAGTTTTCAGTCACATTTTCATGCTGATTACATTAATCTGATCTTTTGGATTCTCTTAGCAGGTTACTGCAAAATTTAACGCTGATTTTGAAGGTGTGGCAGCCTATTAGGAACTGATCTCAGCTCCCCAGTGTAAAATATGTACCTGCTGCCAGCTACTTTGCTGTGTTTCTTATAGCTGGTTCTATGCCAACAATAAATAGCAGTTTCTCCTTAGCCTAGTATCTTCTCTCTTTCTTTTTAGAGTCAACATTCTCCTTTTGTTTCTGACATTAACACAAAGCCTACCTGATTGGGTTTCTATTTTTTATCTTTTCCCTTGGAAATGTAGCATCCAAGCTACTTTCCATAAAAATTACACCAGCAACTTCTTGGGGGACACTACACAGTAGTTAACTCTACATGAGGTGCTGACTGCACAGTCACTACTGTGCAGTCATATAGTACTTGTATAAACCGAGGCAGTATATACCAGACAGTAACCCAAGCAGATTGGGTTTATACAAGTACTAAATGACTGCACAGTAACCCAAGTTACTGCACAGTAGCACTGACAAATGTCTTTTTTTGTGAACCCACTGCACAGTAGCCTAATACTGTGTAGTAGTACTAGGTTACTACACAGGCAGCGTCTCGTGTAGATATGGCCAGTATCCACAATAGCAGAATCTGATGGAAGACCCAGGCTTTAGTACTTATTTGTAAAATGATACACTAAATTTAGCCCAATGCTATTTTCATTCCTCTTGCTAGCAACCTACATACCCATTGTCAGCTCCTAGGTCTCTTGCGTAAGTTATGGCTCAAAGGGCTATGTCTTTTTTCCCACTCTGATTCCTATTTTCCATTGAACTAGCTAGATCTAATGACTTTCTTTTCCTGTGTTCTAGCTATGACACTAGTGGTTACCGCTGTTCCTGTCTGTACTTCTCACTCATATTGCTGTCATCTATCAAAACCTCTGCAATGATAATAAGTGTTCTCATAACTTAAAGGTTCAGAAATGTGATAAAATACTTTTCCCATGGTGTCTTTCAGACACTTAACACTTCCTCACTTCCCTGCTGACAGGGCCTATTTCATCTTGATTCTACCTTTTTCATTTGTATATAAGAACCGTACCAGTCACAATTTCTATTTTGCTTCTTCTGTGGACACAGTGTGGTGGATGTAAACCATAGTCATTTATTTGATTGGTGAATAAGCAGCTCATTTTTCAGTGTGAAGCACAAATTTAATGTCTTTCAGATAATACATAGGACCAAACTCCTGGTTAGAGTTATGAAATTTTTCATAACATTTGTGTATATGTGAAACAACAAGAGTGTCTTCTGTTGTTCAGATAAATTCTGGTTTTGGTAATTCTCTTTTACTGCATATATACATACGTTCATTTTTTGCAACTTAAGAAAAAGTAAAATATCAGGAGACACTACCTCACGGTTAGGACGGTTAGGATCTGGAACCAACTTCCAAGAGAAGTGGTGCTGGCCCCTATCCTGGGGGTCTTTAAGAGGAGGCTAGATGAACACCTTGCTGGAGTCGTTTGACCCCAGTACTCTTTCCTGCCATGGCAAGGGATCGGACTCGATAATCTGCTCAGGTCCCTTCCGACCCTACTAACTATGAAACTATGAAACTTGCTACCAACATAAAATGCTAAAGCTTATCCTATGTCTTAGCTCAGTTATACTTATCTATTGGGAATACAGAGGGAAAGAAAAGGTCAGAAATTGTTAGGGGAAAGGGAGGGAATGCATTTTAAAATTTTAAAAAGAGAAAAACTGGGGGTTTTGCTACACTCCAAACTGCCATAAACTTCAGTAACAGATGCGAGCTGGAAGGACTCAGTGGGGAAGAAAAAATAAAGCTTATGAGATTTGTGAATGGCATAGGTGTGTATATATGTAGGGTACAGTCTTGCAGTCATCACATAACATCTAAATTATGTTTCATCATATTGATTATGAAACTCATCAAGAACTACAAGTCTTATGTGGATACTTATGGTTAGGACAAAACACACTTACATCAGATGTAGAAAAGTTTTGCATTCCAGGGACAAATAAGTAGAATGGATAATATGCTAGAAATACAAGGCTCTTCTATGTTCTATTAAAGCATTTGGGCAAAATATTTGCTTAGTATGTGGTTTCTCTAAAACGTGCTTTTTTTGTAAAAAGATATTTTAAAAAACTGCAGTAAAAGGAAATGCTTTGTCAGCAAATAAATGTCTCCTCATTGATTACATGACTTGCAGTTTTCAGTGTTACTTAGAATGTGACACAGTGAATCCTCTATTGCCTTACTGGATGACAAGAATTCTCTGTCATTCTTATCTTTACAGATATGCAGTAAATTGAACAGTCTCCTTTACTGTTTTCACCATCTCCATGCATCACTATTTTGTTTACTTTAGTTGGTAAATTTAGAGTCATTTATTTCCAGTACAAAATGTATTTCTATAACATAACACAGAATTAGGAAACTGTAATCATCCCCAGTAGCCAGATAATATTAAATAGAATAGGTGCATATATAAAAAAATAGTACTTTTTTATGTTAATAAACATTTCATTCCTTGCTGACCTATAGTAATATAAGCAAGAAAGGTGGCTCCGTATGTTGCAGAAAAGATCTTTTTACATGAATTTTCAGGATGAATTGTCAGATATGTCCCTAGCTTTTAGTTTATTTAATATCGCTCATTATTCTAAAGCTATATACAATAAAGGACATAGTGCTTGGCTTCCCCAGTGAAATTCAGAAATTTGTGTTAAGAACCTAGAATGCCTATACAGTGCACATGGAGAGCTAATCACCTCAAAATTGTATCCAAATACTCAGGATGTTGAGTATGCACCCAGTTATAGCTAGCCAACAGGAAACATTCAATATGTACACACTATTTTATACACAGGTTTTTGAGAATGCTGTTAAATTAGAGTAACAGTAGGTAAGGTACCACAAATAGATTGAAACTTAAAGTGGTGATGCAGGGTGGCCAGTTCCTACAAGACTTTGTACAGGAGCTCAATAAGAAGCTATTCTAACACAGTGGAAATGTAAGTTGCATAAGATTTTGGTGATATTAGTACCATTGTACTTGGTATTGGTTAGGCCTCATTTGGATTATTTTATGCAATTCTGGGTGTGTCTACATTAGACACGTTACTGCAGAGTAGGCTAATCCACTGCATAGTAAAACATCACTATAGTCAAATAACCATGTGACAGGCTACAGCATAGTAAAAATAGTCCAATGCACAGTTATTCACTACCTCAAAATACAGGTAGAACATTAACCGCACATTAGCTACTACGCAGTAGCACACATGTAGATGCTGCCTGGGAGCTTCCAGTCAGCCTGGCAGCAGGGGGCCCATTGCTGTCTAGCTAACCCTCATGCGGTAGGAGCTGTGCTGGTTGCAGGGGAAACTGTCTTCTCCCAACATGGAGATCAGGATCATCCTGATCCCTACATAGCTGGAAGAGTTATCCCAGTAGCCGGGACTGCTGCATCCCAGCCTGCTGCATCCCCACATGGTGGAGAGACGCATCCCTGCCAAGCAAGGATGCTACTTTGCAGCCATGTGGGAATTGGGAGGGACCCAAATTCTATGATTCCACAGGAGGCTGATTAGAGGACTCTTCCAGTATGTGTTAGCATGAGACCTTGCAAGCTCAGGGACAAATTTATCTCAGTCTTCCCTTGCTGAGTTCTGTAACTAATTAGATCATTAAGTAATTAATGGGCATACCTTAGTTGCAACTGCATTTTCTGTGGAGTTGAATCCTGTCAGTACAGGCTACTCATTTGCAAGCATACCTAGATTATGCCCATGGGGGATTTAAAAAATGGAACACCTAATGCGTGAAGTCCGATCAAGTTTACATGTGAATTAAGTACTAAGATGCTTGCCCATGTCAAGAACGAATTTGGTTCTTGGACAAGTACAGAAATAGAAATCTCAGTCTAGAGCAATGGTTCACAACCTTTTTTGTACCAGGACCCATTTGTAAACATTGATGGACACTCCCAAACCAATGCCCCTCACTTCCAACCTGCTGCCCCCTGGCCCTAGCCCCCTGTGTGTGGGAAGAGGGTGAGTATGTGATGCAGGGTGGAGTGTGTGTAGAGCATGGGAGGGGTTCAAGCAGTCCCTTGAAGTCTACAACTCTGACAGCCTGCGAAGAGAAGCCACAGCTTCCTATGTTTCTCTCCTTTAAAGGAGAATCCATTTTTAAAATGATCTATTTTAAAAGTTTGTTCATGACCCTTTCATATATTCTTGTGACCCACTTTTGGGTTGCAACCCACAGTTTGAGAAATGCTGGTCTAGGGAGCATGAAAGTGAAAAAAAATGCTGCTGTCTGTTGAAACCTCCAGGATTAGGTAGTATCTGAGTGGTATGTTGTTTGTTTGTCTGCTAAGTATTTCTTTAGGCACCTGGAACTTTTATTGGATCTAGCCCTTGGCTTTCAGTTTAGCTTCCAAAACATTGTTGTCCTTGTTCTACGCTCGCTGTTTACCTCAGTCATGATATCTGGTGTCATTGAATGTGACATTTTCATTGTCTCCAGTCTTTCCTGTTTCAAGTTACCTTACTTCCTCTCCTCCCACAGAAAATGGTAACCTATCTTTAAAGTTCTATTACTTTAGATCTCTAATGCCTGTGGCATACAATGCCTGTGACATGCATGCCTTTAATCTCTCTAGTTTCCAAAATCTCTGGATTCTCCCCAACCCAAAGAACTGGAAGCATACTTATTTACTACCTACACTGCCATAAGAAGTTGTCTGATTTATACTTTTGTAACTTCTTTGATAGAGTTTGAAATATCAATGCTGGCTGGACTTGATGATCTTCCAAGGTCCCTTTCATTCCTAGTGTCTATGAATCTATAAATCTATGAATATTTCTTACTGTAACACCCCCAAACACTTGGGGTTGTATGTGGTATGTTTTTGCTTGTTGTTTATTGGGAGGGGGGAGGGGTTGGGACTGGAAGAAACCCACCTCCTCTCCCCCTCATTGTGTCCAGAGTATTCATAGATTGTAAGGCTGGAAGGGACCTCAGAAGATTAGGTCCAACCCCCTCCACCAGGCAGGAAAGACAGGTGGGATCAGGTGACCCCAGGAAGAAGACTATCCAGTCCCCTCTTGAAGATTTCCAGGGTAGGTGATTGCACCACCTCTGGAGGGAACTTATTCCACAGTCTGGACACCCTAACTGTGAAGAAGTTTGTCCTAATGTTGAGCCTGAAATGCTTTTCAGGAGTTTGTGAACATTACTTCTGGTTCTCCCCAAGGATGCCCTGGTAAACAGTTGTTCACGGAGCCCCTGATATATTCCCCTGACGTAGTGATAAACTGCTACCAAGTCTCCTCTCAGCTTTCTCTTTTTCAGGCTGAAGAGTCCCAGGTCCCTCAGCCTTGCCTCGTATGGCTCTAGACTCTCTCAACTTGTAACATGTCCTTGTTAAAGTGTGCTGCCCAGAACTGGACACACTACTCCAACTTCGGTCTCACCAGTGCTGAGCAGAGTGGAAGAATCACCTCCTTGGTCTTGCTGGAGATGCATTCATTGATGCATGCTAAAGTATTATTTGCCCTGCTGGCAACAATTTTTCTCAGCATTGCTCAACTCAGGGCACTTTTAATCCACAACTGACTTCAGCTAATCCTCCACATCTTATTGGCAGCCCTCATCCTGGACACAGCATAGTAGCCAGTAAGATTTTTTTATTCTTTTGTCTTCTGCCAATGAAAGTGAAAATAGCCTATGTTCCCCTTGCAACTTATGTAAGTTACCAGTAGCTCCTTAGAGATACATGAACTAGTGTGTTCTGGTCACTTGCCTGGCCACTCTCTTTCCTGCTTTCCCACCCCTAGTCACAGTACTTTTTATTCTTTATTCAGCTTTGAGTGTTATTGAAAATTAAAGAACTGTCAGCACACTAGCTACTTGTTTTTGTAATTGTAACCGTGTGCATACTTAACAAAGATATATTTAGAAATAAAGTGTTGAAAATTAATGAAAAAAATACTAGTAGCTAATATGAATATTAGATTAAATTAATATATTAACTATTAGGTGTGAATTTCCATATAACTAATTTGAACTAGTATAAAACAAGCTACATAATTACAATATTGCAAACTCTTTCAACGAGTGTGTGTGTGTGTGTGTGTGTGTGGTTACAATTCTCTCCATATGACTACAATACTTTTTAAAAGCCTAGGTATACCTTTTAAAAATGCTGTAGCATTATTTATCTATTTTGTTTACACAGGATGTGATTTATCAGTTCCTGGAAATGGTTATATGATGAGTCAATAATTTTCAGTGGAGATCTTAGGAATATCATCAGTACGTTAAATATTGAAATTATAAAGATGTCCAACACCCCTAAATAAAGTCTATTTGGTATTGATGATGGCAGCTGGAATAGAGCTGTCAGATTCAAATTTATGAAAGCTCTTCTGAGGGTAGTGGAAGAACACTTTAAATATATAATAAACCCTCCTCACAGCTGAAGGATAAACTGCTACTGCTGCACTGACAAAGCATGAGGGTTTCTGCTTTTTTTCATCTATTACAGGTTGGGTCTGGACTAGTACCACTGAGAGAATCACAATCTCTAGCATTGGTAGTTCCATGTAAATAGATATGAGGACTTACAGAAAGAGCAAGTTCATTTCAAAATTAATAAACCTTTGCAGGGTTAAATATGGAAGCTTAATGTACATGATACACTTCAGGGAAGCTCTGATAAAACAGAAAGGCTAAATTTAGCCTACAGCTACAAATTTAAGCTTAAAAGTCAAGCAGTGCATACATCTCCAGAGGTGAACAGAATACCCTACTCTGAATGATCTTTTCAGGCATTATTGAAATTGACTATCCATCAAATACAGGTGATATTCCAGTAATGGACACCATGCAAATGGCAAAGTAATAAATATTATCTGGCCAATTTCATTAATTTCTACTAATCAACACATATATTTTATTATACATACATTTTTATATGCATAATATGTCAATTTTATTTTAAAATCAAATCACTGTTATTGGGCTGACAACTGCTTCACACACAGGAAAAAAATAAGAGCAAAAACAGCTAACACGTAAGTATACTTGTGTTTGAAAAGTTGAGTTTGGAATAGTATTGTGTGGATTAGTAAAACAACTGTTGATACTGTATCTTTTTATAAAACAATGGAGAGCAAGTGTTTTAATTTGTAGTTTCTTCTTTCTGTTGCAGCCAGACTTTAAGGAATTCTTAAATTATTCATCCCTATTTGCTCAATGTCTCTTATTATTAGCCATCCTATAACACCATTCCAGAAGTATGAGGCTCTCCTGACTATGACACTGTATACCAGAAGAATTATCTGAAATTGTTGTTATTTTTGTTATTTCTAACCCCATGTGTCTGCTTGACCTAGGTCATCACCAGTGTCATAGATGAATACATCCCAAGAGAATTAATGTCTATGTTACTTCCATTTCAGCAAAAGGGCAATCTTAAATGTGTAATGTGTATATGTGAACATAAAACTATGAGAATGGCATTCTATTAAACTAAAGCTTGCACAATGAGTTGAATTTCCATTTGTTTGCAAATTTTGAATTCAGTTTTGCATTAAAAAAAAAAGACCTTCATTGGTGATTTTACAAAAACCAGAAAAAAACAGAAAAATAAGAGATTTGTACACATACCTGCCTAAACAAACATTGTGGAAAGTATTCATTTACTGGCACTAGGCTTAGAATTTATGAAAGATTATTTGGATTTACAGCTTAGTCAAGAGGAAACTAGTCTGGCAAGCTTCTGAGAGATATGTTATGGATTAGAAGCTGGTTATAACATAGAGAAAAGGAAATATGAATAAACAGTGAAATGTAAAAGGAGGTTAATAGTGGAATATCTAATGTATTTATTTTTTGGCCATGATTTATTTAAACAGAACTTGAAATAAGATTGTTCTAGGAAAAAGGCCTAACACGATCTTATCTAAAAAATAATTACTAATTGTGTGTGTCTGCGTGTATGCTCATGCACATATGAGTGCATGTACACATCCACACACGAAGCATATATATATATATAAACTCAAGAGATGGGTATGTATATCTCTGAAGTGTCTGGAGATCTACTAATGACAAAGAGCCAGATATTGAATAAAAGGCAAGTGGTAATGTTTATTACTGACCCCTCTACCGACCTCTTAGTGTTCCTAAACAGAAAAGGCCAGAATAACATTTTATGATCCTTGAATGAACTGCTAATCATATTATTATAATAAAAGATGGAATGGAGAACAGTGGGCCACCAAAAGAAAAGTAGTTATCATTAAAATAACACATATTAGCCGCATCTATGCAAAACACTACTGCCCAGTAGCATTCTGGGGCAGTAGTCCTGATTTCATAGCTTTCTCAGATTTCATAGACATTAGGGGATAGAAGGGACCTCATGAGATCATCAAGTCCAGCCTTCCTGCCATAGGCAAAAAGTCAGCTGGGATCAAGTGTCCCCAGCAATAAATAAATCCACATGTTTTTAGAAAGAGTCCAGAGTAGGTGCTTGCACCACCTCTAGAGGGAGTGTGTTCCAGACCCTCTGCCAAGGGGGGTACAACGATGTCTGTCAGTTCCTTCTAGACTCCCAGGTGCATTCCGTCTGGGCCTGTGGACTTGTGAATATCCAGTTTCTCAAGGTGTTCCCTCACCTGATCCACATCAATTTTGGGTCTGTCACTTACTCCCAGGATGGGTTTTGTTCTTTCTGACAGTATGAACCCCTTAGGAGGGCGAAAAACTTGTGCAAAAAAGTCATTATGGAGATTGGCCCTTTCTTGGGTATCAGATGCCAGTAGTTCCATTAGATCTCATAGGGGCCCGATACTATATTTGTTCTTTTTTTGACTTCTCACGTAGCTGAAGAAGAAATTTTGTTGTCCTTGATTCCCATAAATAGTTCATTTTGTGAGTTCATTTTGTGCCTTGTCTTTTCTGGACCACTTTCTACAGGTGCGAATGAGTGCTGAGTAATCGTCTTTGGTACTGCTTCCTGTTTTCCAGCTGGTGTAGGCTTCTCTTTTGAATTTAATAAGGTCCAACAGTTCCTTGGCCAGCCAAGGGGCTTCCTTGCCTGTTGACTACATTTCTTGCGAGATGGAATGTCTTTCCCCTGTGCTTCTAGGATTGTTTTTGAGAGATGACCATTCCTTCCTTTTCTAGAGAGGTATGGCCTCTAATTGCCTGACTGACCAATTAACTGAGTTTGCAAAAGTCAGCCTTGCCAAAGATAAGGACTTCTGTTTTACTGAGGGTGCTGCCTGCTCTTCAGTGAACTAAGAAGATGACCAATTCATGGTCACTGTCACCAAGCTCCCCCTCAATCCACACATTGATCACCAGGTCCTCCCCTTTGGCCAGGACCAGTTCAAGCAATGTGCACCCGCCGAGCCTCAATCATACAATCCCACGCCGCCCAGCCCAAGGACTTGGTGGTAACCTTTTGCTCTGTCCCTTAAGGGAGGTGTCACCCATCTCCTGGTTCAGGCAGTCTTCCCCCTCCTTATCCCGCCTGCCATGACTTTGATGATATTTCAGTGGTGGAGGGGTACGACTGTCTGATCCTGGCTGCCTCCCCGCGGCCAAGGCGTGATGTTCTTCGTGAGGCTGCAACCTCCCCTGTACCTCGCCCTATCCCAGCCTCAGTGGTGTACTATTGTGGTTGCCAATGACCGACTCTTACTTGATGTAGTGTCCCTCCTGGTCTTAGTCCGGCCTAGGAAGAGGGCCCAATAAACCCAGACCTTTTCCTGACTCATGCGAGCTTAGGGGCCCTAGCTCCCTCTGGCTGTGACGCTGACCAGTAATGACACTAAGAGCGATAATAGAAGTGATACCAATGATAATAATAATAACAATAATAGGTCCACCAAGAGGCTCCGGTGACCCTACTACAACACCCCTTCACAACCTTCCTTTTATATCTGCCCAGGCATACCTAGAGCAGTGCCATCCCCTTAAACCACAACTACTCTTCCCCTTAAGGGCTACTATGCAAATTTGGGTAGGGATTTTCTCCCATAAGTATGCCCTCTACGTTCCTCGATGAAGGAGCCCTCCCTCGACAGGGTTCCAGTCTGTGTCCTCTGTTGCAAGCGTGAAGGTCTCAGTTGGCCTTCTTATACGGATACCTCTTGCTTTGTACTTTTGTTCGCCTCAAGCCCCAGTTGACGAGGTCGCTCCGGTCGGCTCCCATCGCAGCCCGAGGATTATATACAGCCGGGACACCTGTGTCTTCTCAGGTCCGCTGGCAGCGTCTCCCCCGGGCATAGTTCGGATACCTTTTGTAAGCCCAGAGCAGCATCCCCTGTTCCCTCTACTGCCTTAGTGGCCCCGAGGGTTCTTCTCTCATCACCCTCTTGCCACCTCTCCTCCCCTTTGGTCTATCTATTTCCCCTTGTTATACTCCTGGGTCGGTTCTCCTCCCCCTCTCTCCCAGCTGTTTCCCCTTTAAGTGAACCGCGGCTGAGTCACACGGGCTCCACCGCCTCTTTCCGCTCTGCCTTGGTTCCCGCTGCCGCCTCCAGTCCCGCTGCTCCTTGTGCTGCCAGTGGGTTGTTTTTGCTCATTCTTCCTTTCTCCTCCCTCTCTCTGGGGTGTGCTGTCCCCCAGGGTCCCTCTTTGACACTTCAGGGTTCAAATCTCCTCCTTGTCCTGGGACACAATGCCTTTCCCCTAGTCAGCCCGTAGACCACCTGCATTAGGTAGAGGTCATCAATGCCAGTGAGAAAGCTACGTGACCTGTCAGATTTGGTCATGTGCTCATTCCAAGAAATGTCAAGGAAGTTGAAGTCCCCCATGATGATCATGCATCTGGAGTGTGCAGCCTCGATCAGTACCCTATTGAATTCCTGATCTAGCTCTTCCTCTTGTTGGGGAGGTCTATAGTACAATTCTAAAAGTATGTCACCTTCCCCATGTTCTCCCTGTATTTTGACCCAGAGGGCCTCAAGACACCCTTCCTAGTTAGAAAACTCGATTTCAGGGAAGTGAACTGATCCTTGATGTAGAGAGCAACACCCCCAGCCCTCTTCCCAACACAGCCTCTCCTATACAAGGTGAAACCCTCTAAAGCAACAGACAAATCATAGGTAGAGTCCCACCAGGTCTCTATTACCCCTACAAGGTGATAGTCATTTTCACGTAAGAGAAGGACCAGTTCCTGATGTGATGCTACTGCAGAGTAGTAATGAACTATCTTGGCATAATGCATTGGAGGGTCAAACTTACTTTAGGATTTCATAGTTTTAGGAATAATGTTCAATGCCGTATTCCTGCAGGTTGAGCCATACAAATGACCCCATAATGAGTTTGATGTAAGCTCCAGATTCCACATATGTACAGTACCTTTCCAAATTGTGGTCTGAGTTCCTGACAAAAACATCTATTATGCAAGGACATTTTCATTAATATTCTTGTAGAAAGATGGATAAAACAAAACATGTGATTCTGTTGGCTATGGGTTTCATGACACTGTGAACAGCAAAATATCCATAGGCATCTAAGCACTCAGTCACACAGTTTATCTTGAGAGGATATGTGAGCAAGTATTGCAATTAGATTTTGTAGGGTCCTGTATTTATGTGATTCTAAATATGCTTTGGATATCATCTCGGCTTTACAAAATTTGAATAGGCAGCTGTCAGGAGTGGTTTTGTACATCCTATACACAAAAGACCTCTGATTTATTCCTATTAAAGCTATATTTCAAAATGTTTAACAGTCACATTAATCTGATGTCTCAGGGTTATTCATTATAATAGTCTGTCATCAGGATATAATATGATCTTAACAACTTCCTTACTCTAATGTTCATGTCTCAGTACTTCTGGTTGGTTTCTGTTATGAAGTTCAGTCAGAAAGATGGCTATGAATAACCCCTTCCAACCCCTTAAAAATTAGTAACATAGAAATCAGTCAACTAAATACGTGGTAAGAGAAACTTCCATTTTCTTGAGTTATTAAGGAATCTTTAATGACCACACATTCATGTGTATGTGTGTATATATATGTGTGTGTGTGTGTGTGTGTGTGCATACACATTCACTTATATATGTATATATGAATTTGTATATAGAAAACAACAAAGAATATTATAAAGATTTTTTGCTTCCAAGTGTTATTTTCAACATATATTGGGAGAGCTATAGCTGGTCAACAAATACCACATTATGAATTTTCACTTATACATCAGGAACTTCTTTCTTATTAAAGAAAAAAACTCTAACATTTTCAATTAAATATGAGATATACTTTATTAATGATATAGGAATTCTCACAAGTTATCCTTGAAAAGGATAGACCATATTCTAGAAGAGGAAGAAACGTGTTTTGGGCCTTTGCTGTATATGATCTCAAAGAAGCAGACTTCAACTCACTCAGGGACCTCATGGGTAGGATCCCCTGGGTAGCCAGTCTGACGGGGAGAGGATTCCAGGAGACCTGGCTGTGGAAGGCTTAAAGAAGCCTTACTGAGAATGCAGGAACAAACCATCGTGATGACCAGGAAGTCTAGCAAGTATGACAGAAGACCAGCTTGGCTTAGCAGGGAACTCTTCAGTAAACTAAATAACAAAAAGGAAGCTTATAAGAAGTGGAAACTTGGACAAATAACTAGGGAGGAATATGACAGCATTTCTTAGGCACTCAGGGCTGCAGTCAGGATGGTCAAAACATAGTTGGAGTTGCAGCTAACAAGGGATGTAAAGTGTAACAAAAAGGTTTCTAAAAGTATGTCAGTAGCAAGAAGAGGATCAGGGAAAGTGTGGGTCCCTTACTGAACTGGGGAGCAAACCTTGTGATGGAGGACGCACAAAAGGCTGAAGTGCTTGATGTCTTTTTTGCCTTTATCTTCACAGGCAAGGTCAGCTCCTAGACTACTGCGCCAGGCAGCACAGTTTGGGGAGGAGGTGAGCAGCCCTCAGTAGTGAAAAATCAGGTTAGGGACTATTTAGAAAAGCTGGACATGTACAAATCCATGGGGCCAGATGGAATGCATCCAAGGGTACTGAGGGAATTGGCTAATATGAATGCAGAGTCAATGGCTATCATCTTTGAAAACTTATGGTGATCAGGAGAGGTCCTGGATATTGGAAAATGGCAAACATAGTGTCCATTTTAAAGAAAGGGAAAAAGGACGATCCAGGGAACTATAGACCAATCAGCCACACCTCAGTTCCTGGAAAAATAATGGACCAGATCCTCAAGGAAACCATTTCTAAGCACGTGGAGGAGAAAAAAGTAATTAGGAACAGTCAGCATTGATTCACCAGGAGTAAGTCATGCCTGACTAACCTGATTGACTTCTATGATTGGCTCCATGAATGTAGGGAGACCAGTGGATGCGGTGTACCTTGCTTTAGGAAGGCTTTTGATACGGTCTTCCACAACATTCTCACAGGCAAGCTAAGGAAGTGTGGGCTGGATGAAGGGACTGTCAGGTGGATAGAAAACTGGCTGGAACATCAGGCTCAGAGAGAAATATTCAATGGTTTTATGTCTAGTTGGCAAGTGATATCAAGTGGAGTGTCCAAGATGTCAGTCCCGGGGCCAGTTTTGTTCAATGTCTTCATCTACAACCTGGAAGATAGCATAGAGTGCACCCTCAGCAAATTTGCAGATGACACCAAGCTGGGGAGAATAGTATATATGCTGGAGGATATGGCTAAAATTCAGAGTGACTTAGACAAATTGGAGGATTGGGACAAAAGGAATCTCACGAGGTTTAACAAGGACAAGCGTAAAGTCCTTCACCTAGGACAGAACAATTCAATATACCAGTACAGGCTGAGGGCTGACTGACTGGGCAGCAGCTCTGCAAGAAAGGACCTAGGGGTTACAGTTGACAAAAACCTGAATTTGAGCCAACAGTGTGCCCTTGTTACCAAGAAGGCTAATGACATATTGGGCTGCATTAGTAGGTACTACACCTATGAGAGTACCCAGCTATTCAATCCAGCTTCAGATCCAGCTACTTTGGATGCCAGTGATCTGATCTGAAGCTCTGGATTGGTTTCCCACTTCTATCCAGCCAAAGCGGCTCTGAAGCTTCAGAGCTGCCTCAGAGATCCAGCCATAGGGTATAATGGGGAATCAATGAAATATGTATAACTTTGCTGTTTTTTGTATGATTTGGATGAACCTCGCAGGGATGGTATCATCTGCTGAGAGCATGATGCCTGCCAAGCTTCAAAAAGATCAGAGCAGGGGTTCAGGGGGAACTGCACCCTAAATTCTTGAAAGCAAACTTCATGTCACATGTACGTATTACATCACAGGGGTGTGAAAGCTGCAGAGGTGGTAGCCCCTGATGAGGCCACAAAGCCTGCCAAGTTTCAAGAAGATCAGTGTAGGGGTTTAGGGGGGAACTGCAAAGTTAATTAGCAAGGATTAACACCCGGAAAACCACAGACTAAGGACAGGAAATAATCAATACAGACAATCAATTCCCCCAAGACAGAGACAGTCAGTTGCACAAGCACCCATGTCATGAGTTTTGCCTGTCAGCAGCTAAAGGTGCATGGCCCCAGAACCCCTGCACCTACTTCCTTGACAGCTGGCAGGCTTCATGGCACGGTAGGGGTTAGCAGGCCTGCAGCTTTCACCCTGCTGTGCCTTAGCACATACACAGTGTCAGCCATGTCATGAGTTTTGCTCGTCCACATCTTGAGGTGCAGTTCCCCCCAAGCCCCTATGCCTATCTTCTTGAAACTTTGTAGGCTTTGTGGCCTGAGCAGGGGCCACCACCCATGCAGTTTTCAGCCCACTGCACCTTAACACACACAGGGTCATCTATGTTATGAATTTTGCCTGTCATCAGCTTTAGGTGCAGTTCCCTCCAAACCCCGGCACCTATCTCCTTGAAACTTAGCAGTCTTTGTGGCCT
Organism: Crocodylus siamensis; assembly: GCF_052110815.1. Taxonomy (NCBI): domain Eukaryota; kingdom Metazoa; phylum Chordata; order Crocodylia; family Crocodylidae; genus Crocodylus; species Crocodylus siamensis. The sequence continues at coordinate 53,547,800 of NC_143395.1, forward strand.
CATCAGGGGCCACTACCCCTGCAGTTTTTACCCCTTTGTGGTGTAACACATACACGTGGCATGAGTTTTGCTTTCAAGAATTTGGGGTGCAGATCCCCCCAAACCCATGCATCGATCTTTTTGAAACTTGACAGGCTTCATGCTCTCAGCAGACGCTATTGTCTCTATAAGTGTCATCTAAATCAGACAAAAAACAACAAAGTTATAGATATTTCATTGATTCCCTGTTATACTCTAAGGCTGGATCTCCTTGGGGCTCTGCAAAGCTTTTCCAAAGCAGTTTGGAAGCTCTGAACCTCTTCAGAAAACCTAAAGAAGCCAGTGCCTCAATCTGGAAATGCTGCTTTGGACACCAAAGTGTCTGAAGCTTCTAGGGATCCGAAGCATGGTCCGAAGCCTTGCACAGCCCTAGTAGGTGCCTTACCAGTATTAAGAGAAGTGATTATTCCCGAAACCACATCTGAAGTACTGCGTTCAGTTTTGGGCCCCCAACTGCATCAAGGATGTGGAAAAATTGGAGAGAATCCAGCAGAAGGAAACAAAAAGGGTGAAGGTGCTGGGGGATATGACTTATGAGGACAGGATGAGGGGAACTGGGTTTATTTATTTTATAGACAAAAAGACTGAGAGGAAATTTAAAAGCAGCTTTCCACTTACGGAACTGGGGTTTGAAAAAGGATGGAGCTAGACTGTTTTCATTTATGGTAAATAACAGAACAAGGAGCAACAGTCCCAAGTTGCAGCAAAGGAAGTTTAGGTTAGATATTAGGAAGAACTTTCTCACTAGAAGGGTAGTAAAACACTGGAACAGATTACCCACACAGGTGGTAGATTCTCTATCCCTGGAGGTTTTCAAGACCCAGCTACACAAAGCTTTGGCTGGCATGATCTAGTTGGGGATGGCCCTGCTTTGAGCAGGGGGTTGGGCTAGATAATCTGATGACCCCCTCCAACCCTAATTTTCTATGATTTTATGATTCTGTGAGTCTCTTAGGACATAATTCTTTCACATAGTGTGTGACCTGATTGCAGCTTGAGTTTAAAGATGTAGTTACATGGTACATTTACCATACTAAACATGTGAAAGTGAAAGAATATATAGCCCGACTTTCCATGTCCTGGGAAAATGCTTTAATCATTAAGCTGTAATTCAAAAGATGGACTTTGTTACTGCTACCAGTCATTTTTTTAAATGAAAGTGGATGTAAGTGCTGAATTTAAAACTGTGAGTCAGGGTGAGGCATGATTATCAGACCCCATCCAGAGATTAGGAAAACTCCTGTTTTGTGAATCCTTAATAGTCTTAGTCAAGATTTAAGTGCTTAAACAATTGGCTCTGCCTAAATTGTGGCAATGCTGGGTATGCCTAACAGTTGACATTTAGGTACTTATGTAATCTTATTTCCAGAAAATGTAGGTACCTACAGCCACTCAAAAAATTAGGCATGGGGGTAAGGGGAGACAAGAGGGTAGGGGAGAATGCTGAAATTAAGTGATTAAGTCCTTTATATAGAATCATAGAAAAGTAGGACTAGAAGGGACTTCAAAAGATCATTCAGTCCCATTTCTTGATCAAGGAAGGATCTTTTTGGTATTACAAAGCAAAACTGGAGGTAAAGTATAACCAATCTCCATCTATATTTGACCCCAGGCATAAATATGCATACTTCTGGGGTCCAACTTTAATATGAAATTAGAACAAGAAAATTTGTCCAGTCAAAATTTGGTTAAATAATGTAGGATATGTTTAAACTCTGCATTCTTCTCTAATATATTAAAGGTTCATATTTGTAGCTAGGTTATAGATGTTTAAAGCTAATCACATTTTAAATCGTTTTTAAACACATTTTAAAGTTAATATTTGTAGAAATTAAATATTTTTGTACAAATGAAGAATTTTATCAAATGATGAACATATTTAATCAAAAACTGAGTTTTATCAGAGATTAATATTATAGTATCAGGATAATCATAATGCTAGGCCTCACATGCTCATATAGAGTTTCCTTTTTAACTCTTGACTACCTCAAGGCAAAGCTGCAGTTCAGGTGTGAAAAGTAAAATATTTTCATTTAACATATTTAATAATCTGGTTTTTTGGGTCACTTTTCTGTGAAGTGGGAGTCATATATTTGAATCCTTTCAAGGTAAGAAAGCCACATGAGTCTCCCATATCTTGGATGAATGCTCTAACCAGTAGGCCATCAAGAATAAAAATGAACAGTACCATCAACGGTCTCCACTGAACTCAATGCAAGTGAATTGGAGTTTGACTGGCTACTGTTGAAGGCTACTCATGGAATTTAAGTGCCCTCCAGCATCAAACTGAATTAAAGGAGGGATTTAGCACACCACTTAAATTGTTCCTGAACATACTTAGAAGTACTAGTGTACACCCCAGGGAACTTTATGGTCCAAAAAAAGAGACATCTAATGAATTCTATGACTTCCATTATGAGCACTATTTTAATTAATCTTTAGTTTAATATCCTAAAGTTTTTTTAATGTTTGCATAGGACCCTTACAAATACAGATAGCTGCAAAAGCCCCAACTGGCAATAACACAGCTTAAAATAATTATAGTAAGATCCGTATTGTAAGAATGGAAAGCCATTGCCTCTGTCACATTGGAAAAAAAAGCAAAATAAAACCCGTATAACCAACCAATATGCTTTTGAAATAACCAGGGTTTCATGCCAGCGCTTCCTGTTCTAAGAGCTGTAGCTGACTGGTTCTGCAGGGGTTAAAGACAACAATTTATCAAAAGACCTAAACTGTATCCAGCTTCAGGAAAAAAAAAAAAAACATAGATTGCTGAAGGCCTAGTAGAAATGAAAAAAGTAGAGCTGCATCGCCTAGCTAAAATAGGAAAATAATATAAGTCATTAAACAGCTGTAGACAGAAATAAAAGAGAAAATATCTCATAACACTTGTACTTATATGCTGTTAAGCTTCAATTTCTATGTAAATTATAAAATACCTGCATGAGGTATTTACAGATGTGTAAACATGCAGCAGTGAAGAATCTGTGAGGAAGCAAAATGAGAGCAATATTCCAAAAGAGTTTCAAAACTTAAATCCTCCTATTATTCGACAATAAAGCCAAACAAAAAGTCATATTGAAATGCCTACCTTAAATGCTTCTTGCTGTAGGATAGGAAGTCTCACAATGCATTTATTATACTGAAGGACTCTGCAAATGATTTTTTCAGGTGTTTCCACCATGTTTCTGTTCACTGCTTGTTCATGAATAGATTATGAACCTAATTTTGAAAAGCATAACTACCTGTAGTTCTAATTGAAGTCATTAGGAACCAAAAGCTGACAAGCAGCCATGAAAATCAAGTCTAACGGCAGAGGTCAATTTGTTAGATGAAAGTAGTTTATCAACCAAATACTTTCATGAGCATATCTTGGTAAATCATGTGTGTAAATTTGTCTTTAATTATCTGTCCATCCATTTTGTTATTCAACTTGGTTGATTTTTTTCAAACATTTTTGAACTTTTGATTACATATTAATTTTTGTAAATCACGTTAGAAAATGTTTCCTATTTTTGTTATTTATCTTGCTGCTTATAAGATGTCTTACGTTTTCTTGAAAATTCCAAATTTCAGAACATTTTTAATTATCTCACATTTTAAATGATTTTTTTTTAATTACACAAACTGCGTAGGAAACATTGGTGTCCTATTGTGAAGAATATGCTTTAGCTTTCTTTTTTTTTACCTCCCAATCCCAATTTTCTTTTCATTTCTTACTTTTTATGGCTTTTAAAAATAAAAATAGATATCAATCATTATAAATGGCATAACCACAAAAAATATCATCTATTTTATATTTATCCAGCTTCTTTGGTCAGATTATTAAAAATTTTTTTTCTAAGAATTGTTTCAGTATAATCAAAGTTAAAAAAAAAAGGTGCAGTTATTTCAAAGCCAAGTCCATTAGCTTATTCACTTATGTAGAGGGAAAGCATCAAATTTTAGTACATGCAGTCTGAATGAAAAGGAATGTGTATTTTGACTATTTCTGTTTATCTGTGTGTTTGTGTGTTTGAGATAAATATTTCATAAAACATTAACACAAGAACAAAATGGTTTATACAATCATTCACAAGAGAACGCCCCTGAATGCCCAACCCTAAGTGAATAAAAGAGAAAATGTCTTCTTTCACTGGATTTATAGTAACAATATTTGTTAAAGCCAGGAATTTTTTTTAATTTTTTGAAAAAATTGCAACATGAGTGTGTAAAATATTGTTCAAACATGTATTGGTTGAACATACTATTCCTAAAAATACCTGTGTAACCAGTCTTGATAAAATTATAATGGTTTTCTATAAGAATTAAAATGATAATATATATGGTACACTGTCATCAGAATTCAGTTACTGGTAATCTATTATTTTGTGGGTAAAAAAACAAATTAATAATGAACGAATTATCATATCTCCAGTTCTTTTTGCTTTTTACTGATTACCTCATTTCAGCATGTTACTATAGTTGATAGGTTTTTTTAATAAGAATGATTTCTAGCTGGTTCTGGGAAGATTCTTTTCATGTAAAAAGCATCAGTTAGTGACAGTTTAATGTATTTTTTTATTACAATGTAATGGTTGTAAAATTTAGTTTAGAAATTATAGGATAGAATGTGATATAAGAGTTTCTTTGTTGTACAATGTAGGTTATTACTGTGAATTACAAGAGATTGCTGAACTGCAATGGAACAAAGAAAGTTCTCATGCATAAATGATGACAAATTCATCAGAGTCTTAAGGTTACTTATACTCCATAAGGAGGTTGAAGTCTTACACTGAACCTACTAAATTTGACCCCAGAGTAAGCTTTCACTGAGTGCATGTACACATGTATTTGATTTGGGATCAATTTATTTGTGAGTAAACAACTCATGAGTAAACCCTCCTGGGCAGGCAACTACACATGCAGGGAAGCAGGAGCAGATATGCTGGTAATAGCAGTAAAGTGCTCCTGCTTCCTGGAGCCCTGCAATGGGGGTGGGGGGCTCTAGACTGCCCCTGGGTGATAGCCCAGGGGCTAGCAAGGATGACTGGGCTAGGAGACAGCTGTCTTCTTGCTGGGGCTAGATTATTACACCTTATCCTGGAGGTGGGGGGGCTGCCAAGGTGGGGACAATGTCCCCCTGCCCTGGCAGCAGTGAGCTTCTGACCCTGGCTCCCCAATCAGGGACAGGAGCTTGGAAGGAGCTGCAGGAGAGGGGCAGGTCCCAGCTCTGATGCACCAGTGGGACAGCTAGCAGGTAGCTCACTGCTAGCTGCCCCACTAGTAGATTGGGACAAGGGGCTGGGACCTATCCCATCCCTCCAGGTCTTACCAAGGCCCATGCCTCCATCACCTAATCAGGGCATGGCGCTGGGACCTGTCCCTGACCAGAACAGTTCCCAGCCCCCACACTGCACACAGAGCAGAGTCTGGAGAGCCTCAAGCATGGAGCTGGCTAGGGAACAAGACTCAGCCCCCACCAACAGTGAGCTCCAAGCACCAGCTCTACACCACGGGGCCAGTGCTGGAAGACTCTTGTCTCCTACCACCAGGTCCGTAGTCAGGGAGCCAGTGCTGGGAGGCCCTTATCTGCCTGTGCCAGCTCTGCAGTCATGGGACTGGCACTGGAAGATCCTTATCTCCCAGCAACAGCTCCACAACAGCTTACAGCTTGTGCTGTAAGATAAGGATCTCCCAGCCTCTGCACCCCAGTTGTCTCTGCTCCTACAGTCATCTATATGGGTGCTACTGCGTTGTTACTAGTAGAAAGTAAATTTGCTACTTGTATTTTCAGGTAGCAAATTTTCTCATGATTAGTAAGGTTTACTGTGTAGTAAGCATGTGCATGTGTGGGTTATTGCAAAGTGAGGTTTACTGCACATGCTTACTTCACAGTAAACTACAGTACTGAGCAATTAAGTGTCTCGTGTAGACATGCCCGCTGTGATATATATGAATTTGTGCATAGGAATTTAAGCATAATGTTTTGTTTGTTGAATGTTCAATGGCAATTATTTCCTAGTTTTACATTATATTCAAAATAAATTCAGTGCTGGCCAGCTGGCTTAAGTCCCATTACTTATGGCTATGCTTGGACAAATGCAAAAAATGGTAATGAGAACTGAGATCTCTTGAGCAGGGAATGCATTAGATCCCCCAGAAGAAACCGTGAGTACCTGAAGTATGTTGGAACCGTATACCTAGTCATCTGTTGGCTAGCTATATTGCAAAATTCAAAAACTATTATGGGGGGGAGGAGGCTTGGGGTTTTTTTGAGTAAATGAGATTACCCTACAGAAATACATAGGTGCATTATTGAGTTTGACGGCAGGAAAAACATCCTGATCACCCCAGAAAAAGAAAAACTTTAAGGAGTTAGTGAAAATTGTAGAAGAGCATTTAGCACCCAAGCCATTGATTATTGCAGAAAGATTCAGGTTCTATAAGAGAAATCAACTTGAAAATGAATTTTTCACAACAGAGCTACAGAAATTGTCAGAATATTGCAATTGTCAGGATGGATTTAATGATGCCCTCAGAGTCATATGTGTGTGGAGTACTTAATGAAGACATTCAACAGAAGTTCTTAACAGAGAACACGATGAGGGCAGCATAGATAGTACCGTGGGCGCTCTTTTTAGCTGTTTACAGTAAAGATATTGAAACAAAAAGACAAAGGCTCATGAGAAGGCTGATGGACTCTCATGTTTACCTGTGAAAAGACTCCTGTAATAAAAACAGACTGTATTGAAATTGTTATTTCAGATGGAGTATACACCCTGGTGATCTGAAGCATTATTGGACAAGAAACCAAGAAAGATCCCACATTGATAAAAGTAGCTGAAACCACTCTGATAATTTGGTAAGATATGAATGACGAATTTAGAACCTTTTATGAATACAAATATGAGCTTACTAAACTTCAAAGATGTCTTCTGGGGAATTATTAGGATTTGGCTTACTTATTAATTTAAAACAACTAACAAAACATTTACTTAAAGTTTGGCCTCAAGTAAAGTACTTTCACCACTTCTAGGTATTTTCCCTGATTGTTACAAAATCTATATCCTTCCATCTGTTTGGTCTCTTGTTTGGAGTTAACTGAATCTAGTTCTATCCTATTGGAGGATCACAGAAATTATAACAAGGAGTGTGTCTACACGTTAGTTAATTCACTTCAGGTAATGTGCATTAAAATCTAGTACTTCCATTGTGAGGTACTAGAAAAATTCACACTGTCCTGTTTTAATGCTCATTGGTAAAGAACACCTTTTTTGTGGTGCTTTAATGCATATTAAAATAGGTTAATGCACATTAACGCACATACGTAGACATGGCTAAGGTGGCTCAGGTGATGTGTCCTGCATATTTTCTTATATCTGTTATTCTGTTACAGAACTTTTCCTTTTCCAGTTCTTCTCATGAAACAGAAATTATGTCTATAGTGTTAACTTTATATCTAAGGAATTGACTTATTTATGATCTTATGCATTTATCTTATAAGGATAAGGCCTACTTCCAAGGCTTCAGGAACATTTTGGGTCAACTCTTTTACCAAATATTTACCTGCTGCTGCTCTTGTCAACAAACAAGATTAGTTCTTTCTACAGATTACAGACTAAGCAGATATACTCAAATCCCTCACAGCGGTGACCAGATCAGGGTCTAGTCTTTTGCCTGAAACAACTTGCTCCAAGTATATCAGGTGCAATAACCAGTCCTTCATTTAGAGTACATAAAACATCCTATGAAAACCCACAGCAAAACCACATCAGTGTTATAGAAATGGAAACCTTTTCTTTCTTTTCTGGTTTTCTTTCAACATCATCTACCTGCAAGTAATGGTAACTATGGTCAAATAGCAATAAAACCAATATTGCCAAGTAAACAGTTATTACAAAAAATAAATCAGTGCTTCTCAAGGACCAAAACTGAAAAGAAAGTTATTCAGGATTCAATAACATATCTTCTTTAAATGTATCTTGTAAATTAGAAATATCTTGCATTACTAATACAAGTCTCTCAAACTGAAAATAGTACAATTCATTAGATACGTTATTGAAAGACTGCTAATCTGCATTTAACTAAATACCAGTGTCTGCCTCATTTCATTATTTCAATTCAAATATAAGTTAATATTCCAAATCTGTACTCATCAAATAATGTGATAATGATAGGCACTACAATTCTGAACATGAACATTAATCAGAGGATCTTTCTGAAAGTAGTAAGATCATTTTAATCTGTTTAACCATACCATGTACAATGAGGGAAGTACAAAGTCTAATAAAGAAACAAATTATTGTGCATCACATCCAATTTTTGCAGTACTTAATCAGAAGAAATATGAAAAAAACAACATAATCTTATCATGGCAAAAATGATAAGAAAATCGGGTTATTCATCCTTGTCTTCATAAATGTTTTTTAAAAGTAGCTAAATGGAATATTTTCTATGATAATGCTAAAAATAGGTACATATTTTACATAATATGCCCCAATACTCCTCCCTCTGCCCCCCCTTTCCTCTCCACAGTACTTCTGCCCCACAAACCATAGGCTTGGGTTTCTGCCCCCCTGCCTTGCATCTCCCCCCCAGGAAATCTCTTCCCCTGTCTGCCCCCCACACCTTACCTTTGTTTCAAGCCAGGAGGCTCCATCCCTGCTGCAGCCTGGGACATGAAGCATGAGTCCAGTCCAGCCCCATAGCAGTGGTGCAGAACCAGCACTACTGATAAAGGGCCACACTGAAGCATGTGCTTGTGCTCCAGGCTGCAGTAAGGATGGAACCTGCTAGCTGAATAAACGGTAAGGATAAATACAGGGGAGAGGAAAAGAGAGGGAGAAGTGGCATGCAGGGGAGACTGGAGGCTATAGGAGCAGAGTCACTGGGTGTGCAGAGACAATAGGGGTAGGCAGCAAGAGGGCTCCAGCCCTAACCCTTGCCCCCCATTGCCTCTTGTTTTTGTTTTCTCCCATTTTAAATGGGGGAATATACCTTGTTTTCTAAATGAGTAAATATGATAAGTATATAAAATACATTTTGAATTAAAGACTTCCATATGGGACCATTTTTAGTGCCCTGCCAAACATAACAGCAGCTTCATGATGGAAAAATATAATTCTTGCTTCCTGAAAATGTTTAAAGGAATGATTGGCATTTTAGTATCAAATAGGTTCCCCTTGTCCTCCAAGAACCTGGCAGGCAATTTAAAATGTTAAGCAGTTGCAAGCCAGAATCAACTTTAAAATGTGTTGCAAGCTAAGTATTTATAGCCACGGAAAGTAATCATTTTTCACTCTCCCTAGGGTGGAAGTATACTTTCTTGGCTTTCTGAAAGATCCTAGATTTGGAGAGGGAAAATGGCCAGTCAGCAACACCCTAAAACCTAAAATACAGAGGAGATGTTTTGTACTGAAAATGACCAAAGAAAACGATTTTAAGCTAAAATGAGAGGGGGAAATTTTGAATCAGCTTAATTCAAACTTTGTGTTTATAGTTTCATAGTTTCATAGTTGTTAGGGTTGGAATTGACCTCAATAGATCACTGAGACTGACCCCTTACCCTGGCCAGGAAAGACTGCTAGGGTCATATGACCCCAGTCAGGGCCTTGTTCAGTCTCCTCTTAAAGATCCCCAAGGTAGGGGAGAGCACCACCTCCCTTGGAAGTCCATTCCAGATTCTGGTAAACCTTACCATAAAGTTCTTCCTGATGTCCAACCTAAATCTGCTCTCTGTCAGTTTGTGGCCATTGTTCCTGGTTATTCCAAGGGGTGCTCTGGTAAACAGAGTATCTCCAATTTCTTGCTACCCCTCTCCCCACAATGAGTTTGTTAATGGTCACAAGATCCCCTCTCAGCCTTCTCTTGCAGAGGCTGAAGAGATCTAGGCCCCTCTGTCTCTCCTTGCAGGGCCTTACCTGCAGGATCCTAACTATATAAGTGGCTGTCCTCTGGACCCTCTCAAGGTTAGCCACATCCTTCTTGAAGTGCGGCACCCAGAACTGGACTCAGTACTCCAACTGTGGCTTCAACAATGCCATATAGAAGGGAAGTATCACTTCCCTGAACCTGTTCAGGATGCACCTGCTAACGCATGATAGAGTGCAATTAGCTTTTCTGATTATTTTGTTGCACTGATAGCTCATATGCATCTTGGAGTCAACTATGACTCCAAGATCCCTTTCTGCCATTGTGCTGCTGAGAAGGTCATCCCCTAGCCTATAGGTGTGTTGGTGATTCCTTCTCCCTAGATGCAGCACTTTGCACTTGTCCTTGTTGAACTGCACCCTATTCTTTTCTGCCCACTTTTCCAACCTGTCCATGTCCACCTGAATTCGATCCTTTCTCATTAGTGTGTTAACTTTACATTTGTGTCATTTGTGAATTTGGACAGAGTGCTATCTAGTCCCCCATCTAAGTCTCTGATGAAGATATTGAATAGCACAGGTTCAAGACCCCAATGCCTACACTCTCTGGGTGTGACCCTTAAGCCAATTTGCCACCCATCTGACCATGATTAGGTTGGAGAGGTTAGGTTTTTCCCCATACCTTGTGACCTGAAGTGTGATATTCATTTTCTAAATACCATCACAAATCAAATCATGTTCTTAACTGGTGAATACTAGCATATTACCATTGACTGAAAATAAAATAAAATAAACCATACACAACTTTTAATTCAATCATATATATTAAGGAATCATATCAATTATATCATCTGCAGGAGACAGATAAGACAGGCTAAAGTGGTGATCAAACTTAGATTAGCAATGGGCATCAAGGACAACAACAAGTCCTTCTTTAGGTACATAGGGATCAGAAGGAAAACAAATGAGTGTGTGGAACCATTACTCAACAACTGAGGAGAAAGCTGAACTCTTGAATTACTACTTTGCCTTGGTTTTTCACCTGACCAAAGGGAAAACCACACCAGGAAGAGTAAAGGATGAGCATAGTAGAAATAATCACCTTCCTACGATTGCCATAGAATTAGCATGTGACCAATTTAAAAAATTAGATGTATAGAAGTAAACGGAACCTGATTACCTTTTTCTGAGAGTGCTGAAAGAGTTGGCTGAAGTAATTGCAGAATGCCTGGTGAAACTCTTCCACACCTCATGGCACTCTGGAGAAGTCCCTGAGCATAGGTGATGCATGGGGGGGCATGTACCCCCTTAAGAGTGCTGGTGCCCCCCCCAACAGTGAACGCTCCAGCTGGTAGGGTTGCACAGAGAGCACTAGTGCCCTGCCTTCATGAAATTGGCTCCTCTAGCAGCACATCAGGAGCAGAAGTGTCACTGGCTGGCCATTAGGGAACCGCCTCCCTAGTCTTGCTTCACTGGTGCCCCTCCCCATAATCAGGAGGCACCAGCACCACTTACCCATGTTCCTGAAGACTGAAAGAGGGCAAATGCTGTGCCCATCCACCAGAAGGGCAGGAGGGAGAACCTGAGTAACTATAGGCCAATCAGCCTAACTTCCATCCTAGGGAAAATCCTGGAAAAGTTCATCAAGGAGTCTATCTGCAATAAACTTGCAGAAGGTAAGATTCTGAATGACAGCCAGCTTGGCTTCATCATGGGCAGGTCTTGCCTTACCAACCTCATCTCTTTCTATGACCAGGTAACTCATCTCCTGTACACAAGAGAGCAGGTTGACATTGTATACCTTGACTTCCAAGATGCCTTTGATCTAGTATCCCAACGATGTCCTCATGAGAAAATTGGAGGATTGTGGGCTTAATTCTGAGAGTCAGGTGGGTGACAAACTGGCTGTAGAATAGGACCCAGAGAGTCATAGCAAATGGATCTGTGTCATCCTCGTGAGAAGTGGGCAGTAGTGTTCCGCAGGGGTTGGTGTTCAGTCTAGTGCTTTTCAATGCCTTTATTAATGATTTGGATGTGTGGGTGAAGAGCTCACCGGCCAAGTTTGTGGCTGACACCAAGTTATAGGGGAGCATGGTCACACTTGAAGATAGGTTACAGATACAGGTGGACCTACACAGGTTCTGCCTGTATCTGTATCTGCTAGACAGGCTAGCACCTCAATGTTGAACTTAATCAGGTTGGGAAGATTGGAATCTGTTGAAGTTCAATGTTGAGAAATGTAAAGTGCTCCACCTCAGGACAAGCAACCTCCAACACACCTACAGGCTTGACGGCGTCAAAGTGACTAGCATTATGAATGAAAAGGACCTGGGGGTAATAATAGACTACAATTAATATGAGCTGGCAGTGTGATACTGTAGATAGTAGGACAAATAATACCCTGGCATGCATCAATTGAAGCACCTCTAGCAAAACCGAAGAGGTGATTCTTATGCTATACTCAGCACTGGTGAAACTGCAGCTGGAGTACTGCATCCAGTTCTGGGCACCATACTTTAAAGGACATGGACAAGCTTGAGAGAATCCAAAGAGCCACCCATCTGATCAGAGTTTTAAAAGGCAAGCCATACAAGGAAAGGCTGAGGGATCTGAGACTCTTCAGCCTGAAGAAAAGGAGGCTGAGAGGGGACCTTACAGCAACTTGCTACTACACGAGGGGAGTACATCATGGGCTCAGTGAGCAACTGCTCACCAAGGCACCCAAGGGGAAAACCAGGTGTAATGGCCACAAACTCCTGGAAGATCAATTCAGGCTCAACATTAGGAAAAAAAATTTTCACAGTCAGGGTGTCCAGACAGTGGAATAAGCTCCTTCCAGGGGTGATACAATCACCTATCTTGGAAATCTTCAAGAGGAGACTGGACAGTCACCTTGCTGGGGTCACCCGACTCCCGGTTATCTTTCCTGCTTGGTGCAGGGGGCTGGACCCAATGATCTCCCAAGGTCCCTTTTGCCCTTACAATCTATGAATCTATGAATCAACAAACATGATATCAATGACCTGAATTCTCTATCATATGTCATTCTGTTACTTTATCCGAGCAGTTATCCAACATGAGATTCTCAATATAAAACTTGCGTTAAGTTCACTAACCTCAATAAATCCTCCTCAAGGCACAATGCTTTTTAAATGTACTTTTATATTTGTACCCCACCTAAAATATTTTATAATTATTCTAATGTACTCTAAAACTATCAGAGACTTTGCAACTTTTAGTTTTACACCCTGGGCACATAGGTAAGGTGACACTATGTTGCATGAAGGCTAACAGGGGAGGCCAGACAGATTCTTGTCTGCCACAGCACAGGCCCAGCTATTTTGGCAGGGCCAAAGTGCCCTTCTCACCATATACTCTACTGTGTTAACCCTCTCATACTTGTTGCCAATCTGCATGCAGATTATGGCTGTAAAAGCCTTAATTTTTATGGCAGCTGTGAAAGACTTAGTGAAGCAGTTGGATGCAGGTGAGTGGGGTGGACAGAGCAGGTGGGGGAAATAAGGCTGAAAAAAGCATTCTACCTCCAGAGTGCTTAGGGGGAAGTCACGGGGTGAACCCATGCTGACCCTAGCCCCTCTTCCAACATCTGCTGATGCTCCCTCCTTATCTAATGTTTAATGCTCAAGGTTTGTGTCCCCCTTGCCCAACACATTATACTACTGAAGAAAATGAATCTCTAGTACAGCTGAGTTAAATTTACAGTGAATTTGTGTTGCAGATTTGATTATTTTCTAATATGTACATAATTGTCTTAAATTTACTTGCTGGGGGGAGACGCCAACCTTCCAGATTTTCCCATCTTCCCCACTACAGTCCACAGTGAGTTAAAACTGGAAGGGAGCAGATTAACTGGTGCTAGCTTCATCAGCATTCTTACTCTACAGGGAAATCAGAAAAGCCCAAACTCCTCCAAGCTGTTTGAATGACTGCGTTTTTCTGTTTATTATTAGTTCTGAAAAATCCAATCAACTTATTGAGGAACTAAGAAGTCATCATCGTTGTCATCAAGGAAAAATATTGTAGAGCAAAATAAAGTGTTTCATTTGATAGAAAACAAAACAAAACATTGTTTTATTTAATTGTTGAGTGTTTTATATAGTTTTTAATAAAATTGGAGTAATTGAAAAAATACACATGCTTTTCAATGAAAATATTGTGAGAGAGTGCTTATGCTAAGCAAGGCCTAGCATTAAGAACAATGCAGTAAAACTCCCAGAATGCTTCAAGGAGGTTGAGGAGTCAGTGATTGACATTCTGGTAATCACTTTCTGACCCTTAGATAAAAATGCTGACCTTCTGACCCTTGAAAAATGATAAAAATTGCAGCTTATATTATCAAGACAGGAAACGGTATGGCTAAATCACAATGACGAAAAACCACATATTATGTAAGCCTTGACATTTTAACCCTGCTAAAAACATAAGAAACATAAAGTTCATTAAGAGCCCCCAAGGGCACACTTGCCTGCCTGTACACTACGGCCAGGAGCCTGGGCAACAAGCAGGACGAGCTCATCCTCCTGCTCAGTGCAAAGAAATATGATGTCATTGGGATAATGGAGACCTGGTGGGACTCCACCCATGACTGGACCACGGGTATAGAGGGCTATACCCTATACAGGAGGGATCGTGTTGACAAAAGGGGCGGGGGTGTAGCTCTCTATGTGAAGGAAAGCTACATGTCCCTGCAAGCTGATGTTGGCGACTGGCATGGACAGCTAGAGACCCTCTGGGTAAAAATTCATGGGGAATTCGGCACCAGGGACACAACGGTGGGAGTCTACTACAGACCTCCCACTCAAAGTCCCGAGCTTGACCAGGAGTTCGCCTGGGAACTGACTGAGGCCGCTTGCTCCAGGACCTTGGTTGTCATGGGTGACTTCAATTACCCGAACATCTCGTGGGAAGATCACTCAGCAAAATCTGAGCGGGCGCAAAGCTTTCTCTCGTGTGTGGATGACCTTTACCTGACTCAAGAAGTCTATCGGCCAATGAGAGGCAAAGCGCTGCTTGACCTGGTACTGGCTATGGGGGACGACCTAATTGGCGACCTAGTGATTGATGGGAAGTTGGGTGACAGCGACTATGAGCTGATCACCATCACCATCTGCCGTAAAGCTGGCAAGTCAGTCAGCAAAACAGAAGTCCTTGACTTCAGAAAAGCCGACTTTGATAAGCTCAAGAGGCTAGTCGATCAGGCCCTCAGGGGCCATGACCCCAGGGAGATGGGAGTTCAAGAAGAGTGGTTGCTTCTCAAGGAAGCGATCCTCAGTGCACAAGCTAAATCTATTCCAACACGGAGGAAAGGCAGCAAGAAGGCACAGCAGCCCTCCTGGCTGTCCAGAGACCTAGCGGACCTACTGTGGCTAAAAAGGAAAGCCTACAAAGGATGGAGGACGGGATTCACCTCCAAGGAGGATTACTTCACGGTGGTCCAGTCCTGCAGGGAGCAGACCAGGAAAGCCAAGGCTGCAACTGAACTCCAACTAGCTTCAGGCATCAAGGACAACAAAAAGTCCTTTTTCAGATATGTGGGGAGCCGGAGGAAAAGCAAGGGCAATGTTGGACCCCTGCTAAACCAGATGGGGCAACTGACAACTGACACCCAGGAAAAAGCCAACCTATTAAATAGGTACTTTGCGTCAGTCTTTCATCAGTCACACGGGATGCCCACGCCTGCTGTGGGACAGGGAGATCTGGGTGATGGGGATCCCCTACCCTCCATCAATGCTGACCTTGTGAAGGAACACCTTGAGAAGCTGGATACCTTCAAGTCAGCTGGCCCTGACAACCTGCACCCCAGGGTACACAAAGAGCTGGCGAGCGTCATAGCCCAGCCCCTGGCACAGATCTTTGAAAACTCCTGGCGCTCTGGTGTAGTGCCAGAAGACTGGAAGAAGGCCAATGTGGTGCCGATCTTCAAGAAAGGGAGGAGAGTGGATCCGGCTAACTACAGGCCCATTAGCCTGACTTCTATCCTGGGGAAGATCTTAGAAAAGTTTATTAAGGAGGCCATCCTTGATGGACTGGCCCAGGCTAACATTCTAAGGGACAGCCAGCACGGGTTTGTTGCACGTAGGTCTTGTATGACCAATCTCATTTCCTTCTATGACCAGGTGACCTATCACCTGGACAAGGGAGAAGAGATTGATGTCATATATCTTGACTTCAGAAAAGCTTTTGATCTGGTAGCCCATGATCACCTCTTGGCCAAACTGGCCAGCTGTGGCCTTGGCTCCACCACGATCTGCTGGCTGGGAAATTGGCTTCGTGGTCGGACCCAGAGGGTTGTGATTGATGGCAGTCACTCATCATGGTGCCCTGTGACCACTGGGGTCCCTCAAGGCTCTGTCCTGGGACCCATACTGTTCAACATCTTCATTAACGATGTGGACATTGGAGTCAGGAGTGGACTGGCCAAGTTCGCCGATGACACCAAACTTAGGGGCAAAGCATCCACGCCAGAAGATAGGCGGGTGATCCAGGCTGACCTGGACAAGCTCAGCAAATGGGCAGACAAGAACCTGATGGTGTTTAACACCGAAAAATGCAAGGTTCTCCACCTCGGGAGGAAAAACCTGCAGCACCCCTATAGGCTCGGCAGTGCTACGTTGGTTAGCACTACAGAAGAAAAAGACTTGGGGGTCATCATTGACCACAAGATGAACATGAGCCTCCAGTGCGATGCTGCGGCTAGTAAAGCGACCAAAATGCTGGCGTGCATCCATAGATGCTTCTCGAGCAAATCCCGGGACGTCATTCTCCCCTTATACTCGGCCTTGGTGAGGCCGCAGCTGGAGTACTGCATCCAGTTTTGGGCTCCACAATTCAAAAAGGATGTGGAGAAGCTTGAGAGAGTCCAGAGGAGAGCCACGCGCATGATCAGAGGTCAGGAAAACAGATCTTACGATGACAGGCTGAGAACCATGGGACTCTTTAGCCTGGAAAAGCACAGGCTCAGGGGTGATCTGATGGCCACCTATAAGTTTATCAGGGGTGACCACCAGGATCTGGGGGAACGTCTGTTCACCAGAGCACCCCAAGGGATGACGAGGTCGAACGGTCACAAACTCCTGCAAGACCGTTTCAGGATGGACATAAGGAAGAATTTCTTTACTGTCCAAGCCCCCAAGGTCTGGAACAGTCTGCCATTGGAGGTGGTTCAAGCACCTACATTGAACACCTTCAAGAGTAAATTGGATGCTTATCTTGCTGGGATCCTATGACCCCAGCTGACTTCCTGCCCTTTGGGCAGGGGGCTGGACTCGATGATCTCCCGAGGTCCCTTCCAGCTCTAATGTCTATGAAAAATTAGCATAAGAAATAGGAAGGTCATTAAGAATTAACATAAGAAGCATAAAAATTATAATACAAAGCATATCACCTGATATTATAATATCGATAAGTTAACTAAATAACCAATAGAAGTAAGAATTAGAAATGCATATGTATAAGTGTTATCATATATAACTAATAGTAAAGTTATGTTAGATGCCTCACTTCCACCATGGGGACAGTTTTGTATCTTTTGTCTAAAAAAAGATGAGGGACTCCTTTTAAATGAGCTGTTGACCAGTTCTGAGACTACTGAATCAGGCAGCCACACCTAGCCTCCGGGTTAGAGAGCAAGGGCTTGATTTGGGAACCTCATGAACCAACAGACCTCCTTTAGTTTATGACTTTGTGAAACAATAAAAGTTTTAAATTGAACGTCCAGGTCTGAGCCTGTGCTTAATTCAGTCCTTATATAATTCGGCATCGAACTCACACAATTATGAAATATGTTGTTTTGAAATTATCAAAACAAAACACAGAATCCTATTTCACTAGACATATTTAAATAGCACTTATGCAGCAACATAAGTGCCACTTCTGGCACTTATGCAGAGTTAGTCATCCTGCTTTATGTACAGTGTAGAATCATGCAACTACTGACCATATAAAGTGTTCACTTCTTGCATTTGGCAAATGAGCAGGACATGTTTCTCAGTGATAGTCCTATGTTCAGCAAAGAGACACTGCCTTAATTGTCCAAGCCACTTCTGAATAACTTATGCTTCTGATTCACCAATTTGTCTATTAATTTCTCTGCCAGCAATCTTTCAAGTATATATATTAAAAGAAAAGTATGTAATATCCATTTAATTTAGACTTACAACTTTCCACTTTCATTTTCATTTCCTGTCCTAAAATGAGGCTTGATTGATAAAGCAGGGAAATATGAGAGAATCAAATGCAAATGATTAACCACAAGTATATTTAATAAATACATGACACGTAGTTATGAATAAATAATATATTTCAGTTAAATGTAGCAAGGCATCATTCGTATAAGTAAACCAGAAAGATTTAGGAAAATATATTTTGTCTGAAGAACCTTGGAAGAGTTAGAAATAAAACTCTTTGACTGAGTAAGTTGTGGATAGTTCCCATATAGTCTGGGACCATTCAATCTTTCACTAGGAACAGAAAGTGGAAGACCAGTAAATTTGATGTTTTTGAAGAATGAAATCCTAGAAGAAAATGTTTGCTATAAATTATTCATTGTGCACCAAATTTTAGATGAAAAGATTGTATCCAGTATGATTTTCACAGTGATAAAAATAACAGCGAAAATAGGAACCAAATATGAATATTTAGGTTTTAAACACATGTAGCAATAAGCAACATAGAATAAAATAATTCAGAGGCCTGGGTATAAAGCAAATAGAATGAAAATGTTAATATTCTCTCTGTATATTTTCTACAATTTGCATAAAAATGCCAGATTGCAAACCCATATTTTATATCCAAGAATAATTAGGCCAGGTACAGAAGTTATATTTACTGCATGGTAAGCATGCAGAAGGAATTTTACAGCTGTAACCACATAATTAGAGCACATAGAATACTGCAAAAATGACAGATTCTGGTCTATCATAGAATCATAGAAGAATCTTCGAAGTATGGTTGGAAGGGACCTTGTAAATCTTCAAGTCCGACCCTCCGCCTGGGCGGGAGAAAAGACTGGACTCAAATGAGTCCAGCCAGGTAGGCATCAAGCCTCTTATTAAAGATCCCCAGGGTAGGAGCCAGCACCACTTCCCTTGGAAGTTGGTTCCAGCTCCAAGCTGCCCTAACTGTGAGGTAGTTCTTGCGGATGTCTAATCTAAATCTACTCTCTAATAACTTGTGTCCATTGTTCCTTGTTATGCCAGGGGGCGCTAGGGGAAACAGTGTCTCCCCTAAACCCTTCTGTTCCCCCCAAGTGAGTTTATAGACAGTAAACAGGTCCCCCCTCAGCCTTCTCTTCTGAAGGCTGAACAGGTTTAGGTCCAGCAGTCTTTCAATGTAGGGTCTGCCCTGTAGTCCCCAGATCATGTGGGTGGCCCTCCTCTGGACCCTCTCAATGTTGTCCACATCCCTCCTAAAATGGGGCACACAGAACTGGATGCAGTACTCCAGCTCTGACCTGACCACAGTTGCATAGAGGGGGAGGATCACCTCCCTGGCTCTACTTGAGATATACCTGTGGATGCAGGTTAGCCCTGCCAACCGTGACCTCGCATTGTCAGCCCATGTTCATCTTGGAGTCAATAATAACTCCAAGATCCCTTTCCGCCTCCGTGCTCTCAAGAAGGGAGCTTCCCATTCTATAAGTGTGCTGCTGGTTTCTACTGCCTAAGTGCAGCACCCTGCACTTGTCAGTATTGAAATGCATCCTGTTTATGTCAACCCACTCCTGTAACCTATCCAGGTCTTGATGCAGTCTTTCCCTCCCTACTAGCGTGCTCACCTCACCCCACCCCAAATTTTGGTATCACCAGCAAATTTAAACAGGTTGCAATTCACCCCATCGTCCAAATCACTGATGAAGAAATTGAACAGCACAGGCCCCAGGACCGAAACCTGGGGAACTCTGCTGCCCACTTCCCCCCGGGTTGAATATGACCCATCCACCACCACCCTCTGAGTATGACCCTTGAGCCAATCTGCAATCCATCTGACTGTGTAGGCATCAATACCACAGTCGCCTAGTTTTTTAATGAGAATGGGGTGGGAGATGGTGTCAAAGGCCTTGCTGAAGTCTAGAAAGACTACGTCCACAGCAACACCTGCATCCAATGCTTTTGTGACCTGATCATAAAAGGCAGTCAGGTTGGTCTGACATGACCTGCCCCTAGTGAAACCATGCTGGTTGCCCTTGAGCATCATCCCTAAAGCCGGCCCATCACAGATGTGCTCCTTGAGGATCTTCTCAAAGAGCTTCCCAAGGATTGAGGTAAGACTATAGTTGCCTGGGTCCTCTCTCTTTCCTTTTTTGAAGATGGGGGACCACGTTAGCTATCTTCCAGTCATCCGGCACCTGGCCGGAGCACCATGAGTGCTTGTAAAGCCATGCCAAGGGCCCTGCAATAACCCCAACTAGCTCCCTCAACACCCTGGGGTGGACAACATCTGGACCCACTGACTTGAACACGTTCAGCCCCTCCAGAAGCTCTCTAACCCGGCCCTCCCCAACCTGAGGTCTGGAGGTGTTCCCCTCAAGTCCATCTGGCATCATAGCAGTGAAGCCCTGGTCCCTGAACAAGAAAACAGAGGTGAAGAATTGGTTAAAGAGTTCCGCTTTCTCCTCTGGTGCAACCACCAGATTGCCCAGCATACTTTGCAGGGGCCCCACATTACCCAGTGATGCCTTCATCCTCCGTATGTATTTGAAAAAGGACTTTTTATTATTCTTGATCTTGGACTCTAGTCCTAGCTCTGTATCTGCCTTAGCTTTCCTGACAACCCCCCTACAGGCATGAGCAGAGGAAGTATACTCCTCTTTGGAGATAGCACCTCCCTTCCACCAGGTGTACACCGCCTTTTTGATAAGCAGGCTTTCCTGGACATCCTTGGTGAGCCAGGGGGGCTTTTGGGCACCCTTGCCCCCCTTGCACCTTGTTGGGATGGACTACCCTTGGGCCCTGAGTATCGTTTCCTTAAGGAACGACCACTCATCCTGGACACTGAGTTCCCCTGCCCTCAAGGACTCCAGCACCTCCCCCACTAGTCTCCTCAGCTTGTTGAAGTTGGCCCTCCTAAAGTCTAGGGCTACCGTCTTGCTGCAGACCCTTGACACCCTGCCCTAGATGGTGAATTCCAGCAAGCGATGATTGCTATGGCCCAGGTGGTCAAGAACCTGGAGGCCCCTTACCAGGTCATCGCCTGTGGCCAGGACCAGGTCCAACAGGGTGTTTCCTCTGGTGGGATCATGCACCTCCTGGATTAAGTGGAGGTCCTGTATCTCAGCTAGGAACCTCCTGGAACAGTCTGTCCTGGCTGACTGTTCCTCCCAGCAGATGTACGGGTAATTAAAATCACCCATGACAACTACAACCTTTGCCTTAAGTGCCTCTGCAAGTTGGCTTGAAAATTCCTGGTCCAGCTCCTCCCTTTGGTTGGGGGGTCTGTAGTAGACCCCCACTGTCAAATCGCTCTCCCCACGGTCCCCTTGAATCTTAACCCAGAGCACTTCAGCCTGCCCTTCCTCTGACCCCATTCTGCTGGCAGAGGATGTGTAGTGCTTCTTGACATAGAGTGGGTCCAAGATAACCCTGGATAGATATGGTATCAGATTTCAGTGCTGTAGCATACAGTGCTATAACAAATATCTGTACCAGATCCTATCGTGATTCCCAAAAGGCCACATTCCACTGACATCCACTGGAGTATTGAGGCACCCTACCCACTCACCCCATCTCATGATGCAGTGCTATAGCCACAGCCAGAACTTGACTCCTCTCCTGAAGTGCCAGGCTCACCCTGCCCCCAGGCTCTATGACCAGAAGCAATGAAGCCCCTGTTTCCAACCTGCGGCCTGCAACTTGTTCTCTCAAGCCAGCCATAAGCCACCACCTGGTATTATCACTCAGTGTGATAGGGGCATTTATAAAGATTGCAGCTTTCAAATGATCAAGTTCTGTGCTGCTTGCTGAATACTGCATTCACACAGGGGTTTGTTCAAGATGTTCATCTTGTACAGTGTTGTTTTGAAGCATCCATATCCAGATCTCGGTCTGTTCAGCTTGACCCATGCTTCTCTGTCAAGGTTGTCTGCACTGGGGATTCATTTGATGAATAGATAACAAACCAGATTAGTCTGAGCAATCATCTCATTTGCATTCATCCCACCCCCCACAAGGGCTAATGTGTGTTCTGCTTACTCCCAAGCTAACCTTGGGCACTTAGAAAAAAGCTCAAAACTTAGACCACTTTTGCCTCAGGTTTATTGAATGCCTGTACTTAGCTTTAGTTTCTCACACTGTAGTATCCATTCCAATAACACTACTTAGGTGACCAGCTATGCTACAGTGTGAATAAGGAATTCACAGTCCAGCTATGAATGATTACATGAAAGGGTTTAACTCTTAAAACCTATAGCCACAAACTGAGGACTTCAGAGTAAAATGGATTTCTAGGTGTTCCTGTTTATTTGTGGTACTAGCCATATGCCCATCAAGAATGACCGGGGAGTGGGGCAGGCAAGTATGGAGCACCATCACCCACCACCCCGCGGCATCACTGCCTCCCAGGAATTGGGATGGAGGGGGTGGGGAATGAGAAGTTTGCAAACAGTGGCCACTGCCACCACCCACTGTCCCATGCTGCCACTCTACATCCAGGCATGCACAACCTGCCCCCTACTTTGCATCTGGCCCCATGCACTCCCTGTCCCTCCTTCTGCTCTGCATCTGGCCCCATGCCCAGAGGTAGATTACTGTGTACTGGGGCCCTGGGCAAACACAAAATTGGAGTCCCCTTCACCTCCTGGGAGCTGGGCTGTTGGTAGGGCAGGGACCCTTCCTCTCCTGGTGCTGGCAAGAAAGACTGGGTGGACTGTACCAGGCTGGAGGGGGGGGCACATGCCACCCTCTTCTCCCTGCTCCCTGCCCCCCATTGCACTATGTCCAAACATGCGCGCGCACACACACACACACACACACACACACACACAGAGGCTTGCACACAAATGGGAGCACACTACTCTCACTCACTTTCTGCACATGAACACACAGACACAAACACGCTTTCCCTCCTGCCATGAACACAGACACAAGCACGCACACACGGACAGATACAGAAACACATGCATGCACAAACACAGATGGGTGTGCACTCTACTCACTTACTCTCTGCACATGGACACAAGGAGACAAACACACTCTCCCTCCTGCTATGAACACAGACACATGCAAACACTCATTCATGAATGTGGACTGACACATGCACCGCACACACAGACATATGTATGCACGCACACAGATGGAAGCACACTCTACTCATTCATTCCCTGCACATGCATACAAAGACACAAACACATTCTCCTTCCTGCCATGAACAAGCACACATATGCACACACACTCATGCACGCACACACACATTCACAGACATGGATGTACACACAGATACCTGCATGCACGCACACAGACATGCATGCACACACACAGGCAGGTGCTCTCTCTACTCACTCTGCACGTGGACACACAAACATAAACACACTCTCTCTGCCATGAATACAGACACATGAATGCACACTCATGTATACACACACAGAGACACATACATGAACATACACACACGCATGTACACACACATGCAGTCAGGCACACACTGTACTCAATCCACACATGGACACACAGACTCAAACACACACTCTCTTTTGCCATGCAGAGACATACATGCACACTCATGTGGAAAGAGAAAAATGAACTTGGGGGGCTGAGCATACATGCATGCATCCCCATGCCTCCCCCCACCCCAGGTGGGAAAGTCTGCAGGGGGAGAGAAAAGGCAGGGATGAGTGGAGCTGGGAGTGGGCTGGGATCAGAAGGAAGCAGAGTGGAACCAGGCTTGGGGCTGGGCCCACTGCACCTCTGCAGCTGCCCCTTTCCCTGCATACGGCTTCATTGTCCAGCAATAGTGGCTGCTACAAAACCTCTGCCCTCCAGCCCCAGCTGCCTCTCCATACTGGCCCCAGCTCTACACTGCCCAGGTGGGGGCAGAGCCAGGGCCTGGAATGGGACCCTCACACCCACCCGGCATTGTACCCGCAAAGAGCCCCGTGCAGGCCAGTGGCTCCTCCAAAGGGGACACCGGGGAGCCAAGAGGGTATGCAGCCTCCAATCTGTGCACAGCGTTGGGCGGGTGCAGCTGGGGCTGGGTTCTGCCTGCTCCCCACCTGCATGCCTCACTGCCACCTTTGACAGTGGTGCAGCGTGGCACAATGCCATATGCTTCACTGCCCAACCTGCGCAGAAGGGACACACATGCGCACAGCTTGCAAAGGTGGGAGCAAGGCATGCAGAAGGGGAGCAAAAGCCATGGAGGGAACTGCCACAGGGACGCTGGAGGAGGAGGCAGCACCAGCCCAAGCTTTCTGTTTTAATTCAGCTGGCCCCACCCCACCTCCTGGCCCACAGCAAGTAATTGCATACGCAGTTAGGCAAAAGTGTTATGGACAGACAGACAGACAGACTAAGGCTTTTATCAGCACATGCGCAGTTGGGCAAAAGTTTTACAGAGAGACAGATAGATTAAGACTTTTATTATACTAGAATATTTAACAGCAGTACAATAATACATGCTAAATATATTCAGCAACAATAAAAAAACTGTTATAAAAGTAAAGAATAGCATTTTTTTAAAAGTTTCTCAAGCTAAAAGTTGGGAAGGAGAGGATCAGAAAAAAGAGAGCAGAAATTATAGGATAAAAGTTCAAAACTGAATTTAGATATAAGTAGCGTTTTCTCTTTCCCAGTTCATTGGCTTCATAAAAATATACTGGGTCTAGTTATGATTTTATTACAATTGATGTAAATCAGGATTAGCTTTACTCAAATTTGAGATTACTTTATTGTAAGTCAATGCAAAGTGACCAAAGTCAATTCTACTTTCAATGTTTAGAATTACACAGTTGCCAATTTCAGTATTTACCTCCATTTGAATGTGTCCAATTTTCTATTTGCAGACTATTACATTTGTATTTTTGTACCCATAGATAATTGTCTGTTCAAAACTTCCTGCACTTGCAAATCCATAAAAATAATATGATTTATAACACTCATTGTTAAAGGAGACCAGGAAACATACGTTAAAATAAGCCCCTTCCTAAAAAGTAGGCCCAGTATATTTAAACCATGTTACATAAATTAATATTATACATAAATAAAAGGCAAAATTCTAAGATGCATGTAGACTATATGGATGAAATTGTCATCCTAAAGAAGCCCTTAGGAACTTTGCAATTTACTTCAGTGAAGTCAGGATTTCACCCTATATATTTTATTTATCCTTTCTTGGAAATCATGGTAATTAGTATCTAGTGCTATAACTAGGGTCATAAAACACTTTTCTTTACAACTACCTGTTTCCACATGCTTGCAACTTTCCAATCATTAACCTTTTGGGTTGAAATTCTGCATGATTCAGTAAGAAAAAAGCACAAAAGTCAGGAAATGTGCACATTAAATTTGGTCCTCATCTCTGTCCTTAAAAGGGCATTACCTAATCCTTCTATACAAATGCTTATACATCCATGCATTAGAAGAGTAGTGAATTTTTCAAAACAGACGTAAAGAGAGAGAGGAGTAAAATGCATTATTATTTGGTTTGATTTTTTTCTTCTGTTTAATTTTGTTTATCAATTACTATCTTACTTTCCAACACACCAAATAAAAGGATGACACCTCCAATTACCAAGTTGTTAAGGAGAGGGCTTACAAGTCACCTACATCAAGTCATAGACAGGCAACTAGTCATAAAGTAAATAATACAAATATTTTATTATTAATTCATTAAAACTAGCTTATGTCAGAAGATGAACTGCTCACTGTCTGACAAATGGCCTCTAATATTTGCTCATATTCCTGTAATAAGTCAACTTCTGGAGCTTGTAACATAGATGTTAGGATGCACCAGTGCCCTCTTCTGAGAGGAATGTCAGATCTGCTTACGTGCATTGACTATGCCTTCCTCTAATGACCAAATGACACATGCCAGTGCTGTTTCCTCAAAGGCACTGATTACGCTAGCATGTTATATGACTTGAGCCAATGAATCATTTTAAAAAAGATATCACAGACAGAAACTGAGCAGGGGACTGAATATGTATTATATTAATTAAAATATCTGTCTAAATAGAAAAAAAAGGATTTCAGCTTAAACACAAAGGTCATCAGAAGGAATGCATAATGCTATATTGATTCTTTGTTATTCTTTTGCCCATCAGCAAATTTCATTTTTCTTACTATAGTGTACATATTATCAATATTGCCAGCTCTCATGATTTTTGGCATTCTTCTTAAAGTCTACACTTTGGAAATGTCAGAAACTTAGCTCTTTCTTTTATATAAAGGTTCCTTTTTCCCTGCTTTCTCTTGCCAAGCTTAAAGGCTCCCCTTCAAATAGGTGGCTGGCAAATGGACTTGGTGTCTGCCTACAACTCATCAACAGCAAATAGGAAGAGCCCTATTCTCCCCAGCACCACCTGGCATGATGAGGAATAATGGTAATAAGCTGATGGATAATAGATTTAGGTTAGAGATTAGAAGGCAATAGTTTACAGTTAGGATGGCCAAAATCTGGAACCAACTTCCCAGGGAAGTGGTCCTTGCCCCTACCTTGGGCAGGTTGGATGATCACCTGTCTGGGGTCTTGTGAACCCAGCATTCATTCCTGCCTGTGGCAGGGGGTCAGGCTAGACGATCTGTTCAGGTACATCCTGACCCTAGCTACTATGAATCTATGGAGGGAGATTGAAAAGCTCCATCTCATCAACAGATGCATGCACTTCACACTCCACCTTGCCTCACAGTGCTAACCCAGGCCTGGGGGCTGGCAACACACCTGCCCCTTGACCAGCCAGCAGGGGAAAAGCCTGGGACTATGCAAGCCAACATCCATAATGAGAGAGCCCTACCTGGGCCTGCCCATGCCCCCCTCAGCTCAGCTCCCTGCAGAAGGGAAGGGAGGGCTGCTCTAACACGACCCAGCTTCTAGCCTGAGCCACTACAGGCATATGCCTGAATTTCCTCAGTCCAAAGAGAACGTTTGTACAATTTCAAACCTGTTCAGCCTAGTCAGGTTAGACTAACCTGCAAAGATTGAATCAATTCAGGATCGGGCTTTTTGAATGTCTGTCCCTAGCCTATTTCTTCCTTTGCTTCTTCCCTTTTCTTTTTTTTCCCCTTTTTTATTTTTCAATTCTATTCTTCCCTCCTCCACATCCATATACTCATCTCCCATCTATCCACCTAGCTCCCTAGGGAGTGCTAGATGCCTGGGGAGGAAGCTAAAACGCCACCCTCAAACTGCAGAGACATGGCTAAGTATGACAGTTCTTAATATTTATTTTCCCAGAGCACACCCGTCTCCACTCCAACACTCCTCAAGTATGGCTATTTCAAGGAGATTGTTACTACTATCTTATTTCTCCACTAGGATGTAGTTTGGGGTCTTTCCACTGAATCACTCCAAGGCTGCCTCTGTTCATGCACAAAGAGTAAAATTTGTTAACATTGTGATGGATTTATTAATTTTCTGAAGATCTTGAAAGGTATGAGCAGGAGCAGAGGAATTTGCAGCTATTTTCTACCAATTCACAGTAACGATACCAGAATGGTTTACTCTTGGTTCATATATAGAAGGTTGTCTTCACAAACACAAGGAAAACACAAGGAATAGAAATATAGAGTTTTAAATTAAACCTTGGATTCCTCAGAAATTGATGGCAGTCCCTTAGGCATATGATGTTTTTCAAGTCCTGTCAAGAATATTATTCAGGCTCATTTGTATTTTTAAGTCTCAGCCTTGATGGATCTTATTCTTTTCTCTTACTGTTCATACACTGTGCCTCCTATATATTTGAAAAGGTGGTACATATATTTTTTAATTAACAGGATTCTTTGATTTTATTAGGCTTAAACTTGAAATATTTTTTCCATTTGCTTGTCTCCAGAGTATTAATATTCAGTATTCAATTAATGAAGATTAAAGATTTTCACTGAGGAAAATAATGATTGCATATTTTAAAAAATATGAAGGTCATTCATCATATGGTTTTCTATCATTTTTATTATAATTCACTGAATTTATTTATATGGATTTTCTACAGAAGAACAAAGAAAATATGCTGTTATTTTCAGACAGATGATCCTTCAGTTTATATCCTTTTAATTGTTGATTAGGCCTTTTTAAAAAAAATTATAGGCACATCAATTTTGAGAATTGGTACTGGACTATATGTATATCTTGTTCAAGTTTATGTTTCAAATTATTGGAAACAAAAAACCTTCATATACAAATTGCCATATCCAATCTTTTTTTCAAGTGCCTAAGCAAAGGGTATACATCAAGGTAACAATCGTTTTTGACACTTATGCATAATCTGGGATTCACTTACACTAGCTTACTGAGCATTCTCAATATGGTTATACTGTATCCAGACATCTTTCTGGGTAAGTGGAATCACCAATTTTAAAGAATCAGCAATTTTAAAGAAAAGTCATGGATATGAGATGTTATGTTTCCCACCTTTTAGCCCAATAGTCGAGACATCTTCCTGGGGAGTATATTGCCCCTGGGATGCATGGGGGGCAGGTCATGTCTAGAGACAACTACAGAGGCAGCAGTGGTGGTAAATGGGTCCCCCCTGTTGCACCACGTAACCGGCGTACCCTTGACCTGCGAGCCTGGGTCAGCACGACCGGCTTGGTGCAGAAGGGATCGATAACCAGACAGGTGGGGATTAACGGCGAGGAGGAGTCAGGCTACAGGTGTATTAGTTACAAAAATATTTATTGTACTTACGCTACAGATGGTCGTAGCATAGGCAGGATAGTTGGCTTTGTTCGGTTACAGTGCATGAACTTAAAATGAACTAAAGGGGGTCTGTTGGTTCACAGCGTTCTTGAGCTGAGCCCTTGCTTTCTACCCCTGGTGCCGAAGCCCGGGATAGGTGCGGCTGCCCGACTCAGTAGTCCCAGAACTGGTCAACAGCTCATGTAAGGAAATGCACTTTCGATCGACCAACAACCTTCTGAGAGGTCTTTGACGAAACGATCAGACGAACCAGTGAATGAGATACGCCAAATGAAGAACGGCTAGCAGGGAGAAGGTGTCTGCAGGTGGCCAATCTGCTGACGATATCTCCAAGGTGTGTGCGTGGAGTTCTCCGCTTAATGGCGGGAATGTGCTCTTATTTATAGTCAGCAATGACCAATCACCACATGCCAATTGTGAATAATTATTGACCGCCAATGACATTTTTACACCAGTGACCTAAATACATATTTAAGCGACCTAGATAGCTATTCATTTGACCCAGATACATTATTCATCTGGCTGCCCTTAGTGGGTTCAACAGGTCAACCTTGTGATTGGCACCTGCAATACTTATCATTGCAGACAATAAGCTTCTAAATGTGGAGAACAACTTTTAACAAACTCCAATTGTAATGCTGCCTTCAGCAAAGAAATAAAGGCTGCTAGTGCTGAGGGGTCTTTATGGCCTGCGTCTTTACTAAGTTATTATGGTCTTTTGCTTTGCTGGCATCGGCACTCTAACTGACAGGTAAAACTCAGACATGACACCCCCCTCCCTCATCTGTAAATGGGGGGCACCTAAGTTCTGGTGCCCCCACTTACAGATGTGCTTAAACTGCCATCTCCTGGTTCTTACTGAAGTACATTTACCACCAGGCTAGGTGCAGACAGAGTGCTTTTGAAACTGACCTACTGGAGAGTCAATACAGGAAATTATAAGGGTAAAGGAAGAAAATTAAAAGCTAAAGTTCTTGTGGTTGGGCTAGATGGCTGTTGCCTGTGAAGGGAGGTGGCCTTGGTTTCCAGGCAAGCTCCTCACTCCCAAAGAGGCAGAAATGTTCCCAGTAGTCTTTGTCCATTTATCTACTTAATCTTAACTCAAAGGTACATTGAACCAGCTTGAAGAGGAACCTGAAGATTACCTAGCCTATGACCTGGTGATTATAACATTAGGCTGGGAGCATATGCCACAGATTCAGCCTACTTTGGGTGAGGGGAGCGGCCTAACATTTGGATTTCCTGCTTCCAGGGCATATGCCATAAGCATTAGGCTGTTGGAGTAAAAGACGGGCAGTGGCAGATCCAGAGCGGGTTCAGTGGTATGTACACCCCGCCTTTTTTGGACCATGCCATGGAAGCATCAGCTGGGGACTTAAAAGAAGCACCCATGGCTAGAATTCAGGTAAGACTTCTTCCTCCTCCCTTCCATGTACTCAGCAGCATGTCCCCTCACCTCCTTTTCCTCCCCTCTCATGCCCACCACTGGCACTGTACCCACTGTCTCTGGCTGCCTTGGGGGCAACGGGAGCTCCAGAACAATTCCTGCCCCATTCCAGTGAGGCTGCATGGGAGGCAGCCTCCACTGGGGACAGCCAATATGATATGTCAGCATGTGGGTTCCTTCTCCTCCCCTATCCCTCCAGATGTTCCTCCCCATCCTGAAAACAGGCTGAGGGAGGGGGGACTCATCTACCACAACTGCTGCCTCTGTGGCATGTGACCTGCCCCCCATGCATCCCAGGGGCAAGGCAAGACTGGTTTTGTAGCTCCTTCTGCCTCCAGTTTAGCCAGCTACTATAGCAGGAGAGAGAAAGTGAAAGGGAGGGTAGGTACCACTGAGCACAGACAAGAAAAGCAGAAATGCCTAGAGTGGGGCGAAAAAGTCTCCTAGTGATGCATCATTGGTGAGATTTGCCCATCCCAATGAGGGGAGAGTCTGCGAGTGAGGGTGTAGCCACCCTTGCACACCAGTTGTGTCACCTTCATCCCCACCTCACTTTACAAATCCTGGTTCCACCCATAAAGACAGGAGCAATTTTATTTCCCCCTGTGAGGAAATAAAAAGTAAAGGGTGAGTATACACTTAAAGCTAGTTATGAGGGCATGTACCTGCACTTCACCAGAGAAGGGGGAACCGGGATCTGGCCCTAAGTTTTCAAGAAAAGAAGTAAGCCTCTGCCTTACCCTATCCAGGAAATGCTATTTTATTTTATTGTGTTAGACTTATAATGGGAGAGTTCATCTTAATGCAAAGAGTTCCTTTCACTTAAAGAACTTATAGTGGCTGGGAGAGAAAATATATAGATACCCAGAATAACATATATCTAAGAACATAATGTAAAATTCTCTATAGATTTAACTTCAAATCTAGGGAGTTCTAGGGTTGGATCATTGGCATAAATATTCTTAGGTTCAGTGGGCTTGATTTATGCCCTCCAGCAAAAGTGTAGCACTATTATACAGTACCTACTAGAACAATTACAGTTGAGGTTCCATTAAAATCTGTATTAAAAATATCTCATTCCACACAAATAAATTGATATATTTGATAAAGCATATAAACATATGCATGTATTTTACAAGATTTACTTATCTTTGCATAGCACGTCTTAATCATATGCATGGGTAGATACTTTGGCCCATCATCTTCAAAAATTGATCCATTAGTCAGTGTGCTTTGACAAGAAAAAATTAAAAGGATGTGAAAAAGATCTACCCCTAACTGTCTATTCATAAAATACAGGGACTGGGTGGGAGGCATTGTTTGTGGGGGGTGTTTTGAGGCAGGGTATTGTACATTTGTTTGATGATTTTGGAGCAGGGAGCTTTCTAACCAGACATTTCCTTAGAACTCAACTGATGATTAATAATAATAATTACCAAGAATGACTTGATTAATACAGGATTTTTTGTGAAAATATGCATCAGATACCAGAAAGGAGAACTGCACAAGCTTCAAATGGCAATATCCCACAAGGCAAGGAAGCTAGCTGATATATCCCTATGTGTCAAATTATATTGCTCAGAAATGATATATTCCTTTATATCCTCCAAATATTGCAATAGCGATCCTCACAATGACCTTTTCATATTGGTCAGTAAACATTATGAGAAAACTGAAACACAGCAGTTAAGTGATTTGCTAACTCTACAGACATGAGAGCTGAGCTTAAAGTAATAGTCACAACAATATACCTCTCTTTATTCTGCCTTCTAGAAAAGCACCTGAGAGGACGACAGCGATATCCATTTCCCAGAGTGTATGGAAAACACTGTTGACATCCCAGTCAGCACACTGTTACATTACTTAGAATTGCTGTGGTAGGCTGGTGGCATGATAAAGTGCTAAGAGCTGAAAAGATGTATTACTAAGCTTGCCTGTCCTCACAACTGTCCATCTTTTGAATAATTCCTGAAGTTCTACTTACTGAAAGCTAGGTCACACAGATTTTCAGAGGAAGAGACAAACATTTTCTTCTCTGTTATGGTCTGACTACAGTTTTAGTGATGACATAACTGCATTTTTAAGTATTACATTTCCACAAATGTCTTATCAATGTATGTAATCTCCTATATTTCCCCCCCGTGGGTTAATAGCAGACACATCATATTTTATCTTTAGGGGAGATTTTCAATTTATTCCATGACCAATATGAGCTTTATGCTGGCATCTAGGGTGAAGCACTTTAGGAATAAATTATATTTCTCAGTCTATTGCATTTATCATCATAATTTCAACAACTGTAATTGTAATTTGCCTCTTATTTTTAACTTGACAAAATGTATACCATAAGGAATCCTGAACTTTCCAAATGGTCAGATCAAAATTACATAAAATGAAAACAAAAGCATGCATCCTTCACTTTTGACTGCTTCTAAAAGCATATGAGATGCTTAGACTCAGTGGACACATCTACACGTGATACTGCATTGCCATATCAATGAACAAGGGTGACATAGCATCCACAGGCAAAAACTGTGATGCTGCAGCTACATCACCATAGCAACATGATCCCTCAGTATAGCACATTGCTATGGCAACGTAGAAGCCAAAAGAAAACCCATGTGTTCCATGCATGGCAAAGTATGGGCTTTTACTGCACCGTTATTTAGTACTTGCGAAAGGAAGTAGTACATGATAGCACAGTAAGAACAGTACCATAGGGACACGTGTAGACTTGACCACTGTTGACTTCACAAAAATCAAGATCCTTTACCAACCATACCAAACTGACTAGCTGCTCCTTCATATGTTACAATTAGAGGGAAGTCTTTGGAGAATGTTAACCATTTCTCCTACCCTGGAAGCATTCCCTCTAAGCTGCGTGGTGGGCATGGCTGTGCAAGCATGCTAATGCCATACTACCAGGTATACCTGCATGGCTGTGCACAGTGCACAGCTTAGAGGGAACACTGGTAGCCACCTTGTAGCCATCTTTCCCAAACAGAAACATAGATGATATTCAATACCATATTAAATCCACCAGTGATGTCTTTAGACATCTCCAAAATTGTGTCTTCAATGATCATGACATCAGGACCCAATTTCTTTTCTACCAAGCTGTTGTCATCTCTACACTGTTGTATGTGTGTGTAATTTGGACAACGTATCAGAAACACCTGAAAGCTTTGGAATATTATCATCAGTGACGTTTTTGGTAGATCCTCCATATTGATTGGAAGGACTAAAGAACATATACTACCGTTCTGGCTCAGGCAAACACCACAGTATTAAATCATTGCTTTATGGCACCAGTTTTGCTGGACACGACATGTCATAAAGGTGTCTGACAACCAGCTCCCTGAACAGGTCTTACGTTCCCAATTAACCAGTGTTAACTGCTCTTCTGCTCTTGAGGGGGGCAAAAGAACAGATTAAAAGAGACCCCTTGAAAGCCAATTTGAAGAAATGCAATTTTATCATCATTAACCAGGAAACTTAAGCATTGACTCATTCCCAGTTATGCCATGATGTACAAGAAGGCATTGATCAACTCACTGTATTATGGATGCAGATAGCTGGGAGAGACAAAGGGAAAGAGCTACAACAGCACTGGAATCTACTTTTTCCTCCTGGAACTAGTCAAATATGTCAAATATGACTTATGCATATCTTGGATTGACCTCCTCATCTATGGAATCACCAGTGATTTTGCTAGTTACTGGAAGATTGTCATTGTCATATAAGGGAGAATAACAAAAGCCGTCCACTCACAGTTTCCTCTAATTCCATTTATTGAAATAAAGAATTAAAATACCAACTCATTGCAGTAAGTGAACTATACTGAGAAGATATAGGTGGAAAAAAAACAACATTCTTCATAGTTTTTATAGAGAAAAAAAATATCGTAAGACTTGTTTTTGCAATAGCTTCAAAATTCTTGACCCTGATGTTTCATATACAGAAAGTTTAAAAGTGCTCAATATTTTATGAAATTTCCCAGCAGTTTTATTTATCAGCACAATTAAGAAAAGATCAATTATTGTTGATTTAGTATTCAATAACATATATTGGAGTATGAATCAGTGGTGATTATCCCAGAGTGGAGTGCAACCCATATATATAAATAGCTGATTTAAAACTAAGTCTGCAAGTCCAATAAATTCACTACACACAAATCACCAGTCCCGTGTTTACAATTAAAAAAATGTAAATGAACCTACTAACAAAATAAATCTATTAAATTGACTAAAAACTTACCTAGATGGTGATTAGTTGAGTAGACAGAGAAATAATCTTGTGTATAAAAGAAGGTAGAGTAATTCACGTGTTCTTTCAGAAAAAAAAGTAGGTGGTCAAAGAGGCTATAATAATACTTATGTATTAAAGAGCTAAATTTAAGATTGCAAAGACATCCTTCATATTGACAACTGTGCAAAAATGTCTTTTTTCCCCCCTTTCAAATACATATATGGTTAGTTTTAATAAAATTGACATGGATTGTTTATTACATTCAGCAGAAGATAAAAATAATTTGGGGTTGAACCCATGCATTTTGTTTGTTTTGTTTGCTTGTTTTGCCCATTAAAAACAAAACAAAAATGGTTTCTGTCAAGTTAAATTGTTCATTTTGGGCATATTGGGGAAACCAGAAGAAAATATAAGACTTTTCGGAATGGAATAATAGAATCAGAGCAAAACA
The DNA here is from genome assembly GCF_052110815.1 of Crocodylus siamensis. Taxonomy (NCBI): domain Eukaryota; kingdom Metazoa; phylum Chordata; order Crocodylia; family Crocodylidae; genus Crocodylus; species Crocodylus siamensis. The sequence continues at coordinate 53,582,703 of NC_143395.1, forward strand.
AGACTGAAAGGGATCTCCAGAGGTCATGTAGTGAAATCCCCTGTCAGAAGCAGGATCATCCCTCTCCAAACCATCCTGTAAACATCCATTGTCTAAAATATTAGCAAAATGAAACAATCTACCCAGACAAAACCATAATGCATAACACCATAATCTGCCACAGGTAAAGCAGTGGGACTGCAGTGGTCAACATCCTACTGCTACAAGGTTGTTGAAATATGCTTGAGAGATCCAACAACAGGGTCAAACCCGCTGCTACAGACAAAAGACCAAAAAAGCCACAGTCCATACCAGGTTGATGATGTGGAAAAAATGCTTAATGAGCACAAATATGGTGATTGGTTTAATCCTAAGTGGAGGTGTAAAATCTTCTAGCCAGGTTTGAGTCAGAAGCACTGCCACGTTTCAGTCAATCTCTGGCCTTGGCTGCAGCCAATACCCAATGCTTTTTGGGAAGGCTTTAAAAAAAACCCCAAAACAAAGAACCCTTCAAAAACATGTCACATGCAGCAGCTGGCTGGAAAAAAAATCCCTCCCAGCCTCATGTGACAACCAGAGAAACCCAGAAGGATGGGAAATACGCATACTAGAATGCAGCCGTAGCTACTCCTAAATCATCCCAGACCAATACCTTCACATGAAACCTTGCAACCCATCTATGTCATAAGCTGCAATATCCACCATCTCCTGTAGATAAAAGGATGCCAAAAAGGTTATATAATATGAGATGTATCAAGGAGAAGTAGGATAAAGAACTTGCTTCAGTAAACAGCACTGATAAGATCTGTACTAGAATATTGTCTCCATTTTGGTTGTCCACAATTCAATAAAGACATACACAAAAGAGAGCATATAGGGGTATAACAATGCTTTTTGAACTGGAAAACAGCCTTTATATTGCAAGCTCAATGTATGGAGTTTATCAAACAACATAAGTTTTAGAAATTAATATAAATGTCATCAGATTAGCACCATTGGTAGTGCCAGGAAGCCATATTTATATTATGTGCTACTTTTAACTGTTTTGTATGAGGTGCATGTATGCATGCCCGTATGCACACTTGTTATTTACACACAAAATTTATCTTTATTTTTTACTATTTATTATTTTCTAATATTTTGGGGTAATCATTTAGATACCCCAATCATTTTGGGGGTAATCATTTTAGCTTCTTCAAGTGGAAATTGGCAGTATTCCCACACTGTTGGGGTACTTAACACCATATAAAACCAAGTGCTTCTTAATTCCACAGAGCCTGGCACTTCATGGTAGAAAATACTATGTTTGCGTTGGTATACTAACTGAATTTAAATAAACTGTTGCATTAATGTGTCAAGCAGAAACAATTTAAAATATAAGAACAGTAAGGAAAGAAAAATGGGAATCAGTTAAAGACTTTAAAAATTTCTGGATGTAATGTCAGGGTCTCAAAACCAATATGCCTGAAGTCAACTGGTTTTGAGTATAACATTGAATCTTAACAGAATATATTTAGCATAACATTTATTTTTGCCACAAAAACTGATATTGGATAAATCATCTAATCATATTTAAATGATTCTGGAATTTGGTGTATAGCCACTATCAGTTGGGCTGAAGAAAGAAAAAACTTGTTTTTTTAAATTTAATTTCATAGATTGGTTTATTTTAAACAGTAACAGGTCATATACAAAGAGAATATTAGGAATTTGCTGTATTTGTAAATTATATAGACATATTCCATATACTATATTATCATATGCATACATATTTTATACGGCCATGCAAAGCTTCAGTAGTCGATTCGATTTGGAGGAGATTCGGCCTGATTCAGGGACCAAATCTCCAAATCTGAATCAAATCAGGACACCATTTAAAAGCTCCAAGTCAATTCAAAACATCTGAATTAATTCCGAAAAAGATTCAGAAAAGATTTCTTGATTTGGCCATGGACTAAACAGGCAGCTGACACAGGGCCATGGGAGTGGGAGGGATTGGGGCTGGGGCTGGGACTAGCTGCCAAGGTGGGGCAGGGGGGCATGTTACTTGGGGAAGGGAGTATGGGAAGGTGTAGGATGTGGTCATGGCAGGGCTTGGAGTAGGGGTTATACCCTACTGCCACTTACCCAGCTGGGTTGGGAGGGGAGGTGAGGAGCAGAATGCATGCATGGCTTACTCCAGGTGGAAGGGGGCAAGCGACAGCAAGCCATAGCCCCTGCTCCCAGAGCTGCCACACCTGCATCCTGCGCCCATGCACCAGTTGGCAAACAGTGGCAGCACCCATCCCTATGCTCTACACCGGCTGGCAAGTGGCGGCTCCCCAGAGTCCTCGCTCCTGCATCCTGCACCCCCCACCTTGGCTGGCAAGTAACAGCAAGGCATAATCTCCACTCCCAGCACTGCCATGTCCTCATCCCATGCTCCTCCAGTCCCCTCCCCCTCCCTCACCCCAGCTGTGTAGCTTGTCCCAGCCCCAATCTGTCTTTCTCACGCACCCTGCCATGCCATCTGGCAAGCAGCGGCAGTGCAGAGTCCCCACTCCCACATCCTGCACCCCCCAACCCCAGCTGCACAAGTGGAGAATACCCCTTCCCTCCCCCAACCCCAACAGACTTAACAGCCAGAGGCAGCTGTGTCAGATGCCTGTTTAGTCTATGGCCGAATCTCCAAACCAGCGTCAAAGTGGTGCTGAATCTTTTGGATGTGATTTGGCTGAATGAAATTGGGCAGTGAATTGAATCTCCAAATCGAACCACTGAATCCTAAGCAAATACTTGCTGCTTCGCACAGGCCTAATATTTTATACATATATATAAACTCATCAATCATTAGTTTTTCATTTAAACTATTAGGAATGCATCCACAAAAAGATATAAGTATCTATGTTAATACTCTAAATTAGGGTTCAGCAAAATTTTTGGTCAATGCCAAAATAACCCAGCAACCTCAGCTTTAAGATGTAGGCATGCCAGGAGCAGATAGCAGGGGAACTATAGAAGACACAAACTTGTTGTGGCAGTGCAATCCTGGTCCCTTTCCCAAAGCAAGCATGCTAAGTGTGTGTGCCTTTGAACGCCATGCTCTGGCATGCATGACAGGAGTTGCCTAATCCTGCTCTAAATGTAAAATTGATCATCAAAAGTTTTAATAAATGATTTTTTTCTCCATAGAACAGACAAAATATATATTTGTTGTCTAAAGGATATGGTCCCCAAATTAATAGATGGTGCAGATATTAAGATTCTATTCTTGCAATTAACCATGCATAGAAAAAACATTTTCCATGCAGGCTCCAGGTAGTCTCAAGAGGTCTTCCTGCAGAGATTTATCACAGGATTAGGTCTTTAATCATCTATATCCCGGAAAATACCTCATGCAAAGATAACTACAATATTTTTTTCCTAAAGTGTTTGAACAAACACAGTCTATAGGGTCATAAATGAATGTAAGAGCTTCTTTGGCTTCCCTGCCAATATTTTTTGTTTGAACTTTTAGTGTTATTACATTCAAGAAAGGACTTTTCCTTGTAGTCTAATACATGAGCCAGACACTTAAACATTATATTTTGGTGGGGAGAACTTTGGTTTTGTCTGTCTTATTTCTGTGCAGATTCTTTCACCATTATCCATGAACCTGATATCTTCCAGAAATACATTAAAGACTGAATATCAAAATCAGTTTCTCAAAGTTCTCAAGTACTCCATTTCTCAACAAACACATTACAGTTTCTTCTAGAATATATGGTGCACAGAGCTATATAGTTTCCTCAAGATTCTAGGTAAACATATCAACATTCCTCTGAGTATGAAGGTCCAATTTAGATTCTACTTAAAATCGGTGTAATACTATAATAACTCTTTTAAAGCCAAATAGATATGTAGACGTTAAATTGGTATGGCAAGATAATCAAGTTCTGAATATTTACCCCTCAATATCTTTCACACTAACTAGAACAGTGTGTGTATAACAAGAAATAACCCATGGGCTACATCTGCACATGCAAGCATGTGCACTTGCAGCAGCGCAAATAGAAAAGGTGCAAATTATGTGCCTGGACATGCACTTTGGTGTGAAGCAAATCGTGCCACTTGAGACAAAATAACCCTGCTCAGCTCCTCCCAGGTCTGCAGCCAGGGAGAGCTAGAGCCCAGGGCTAGCACCTATGCTGGCCCCAGAAGAATAAAAAGCTAGCCTGTGCTGACCCCAGCAATATAAAAAGCTGCCCTGGCAAGTAGCTTAAGGATACTAGCTCTCAGGAGCTTCTGGGGACCGGCCATTTGGTATATGGGGACACTAGCCTTTGTGCCAGCTGGACTGCTGAAGCAACCCTGGGAGTTCTCTGCACCCACTACCCATTGCAGCAGTCTGGCAGTGGGGGCTGCTGCCTGGCTGTGATCTGCTGCCACCTGCAATAGGATGTGGCCCCAAGACTATGTGCCTGCCAGACCTGGATGGAGACTTCACAGCCACTAGAGGCACCAGCCCTTCTGAGTCAGCTGCCAATGGCCTACAGATGCACAGTTGCCGTTGTGTGGCACTGTGTCCATGCGTGCTTCTGCCCAGCCATCTGGGCAACTATTACCCAGAAGATGTTTCCATGTAGTGGCCTGCTTTGAACTGTCAAAGCATGTCCTCCTGGCCCCAAGTGGCCCCCCAGTCATTCTGACCCTGCCCTGGCCCCCAGTCAGCCGCCTCCAGCTGTGTCCCAGGTGCGAGCCCTAAGCAGGCTCTTCTGCCTGTGTCCTACCACTTGCCACACTAGCAGGAATTCCAGTGTACCCTATTTAAAACCTGCAAAATCTCTGAAGAAAAATCCCAAATTCACTCTTTAAAATACCCCAAAATCCATGTTCCTCCATAATTACAACAAAAGACCACTAGATTGATAGAGAAAGAGTGAGAGAGAGATCAGTTGGGCAATGTTTTATTGATATATTTACAATTGAAAAGCAACTTGTAAGACTACCAGTGCCTCCATCCTCATAATAAAATAAATTCTAATTATTTATACAGTTTGGCATTGACTTTGGGCTTCTCTGTCATAGAAAAATCAGAGATGCTTTACCCCTTTTGCTCACTAGGATGTGCAGCATTGAGCAGCACTGATATGCCAATGCCCTGCCCCTGCCCTTGCCCCTCACTCTGAACCCACAACTTACCCCCCACCCCATTCCCCTCACTCCCGCCCCACAGGACCAGGAATGTGGGTGAGGGGTTCTTGGGGTAGCTTGGCAGTGTGGGGTTTGTGGGGGGGATTGTGGGAGGAGCATGGGTCTGGATGGGGCTATGAGGGTGGGCTGCTCAGGAGGGTGGGTCCCTCACAGGGTGCAGCTCCCCTGCACACCTCATGGACTGCCCCCCCACAGGGGTCACAGCAACTGGGACCTGGGCGTCATACCAGGTAAGTAGAGGGTGGGGTGAGCTGGGGGAGTGATAGGGACTACTGAGGGTGTGGGGGACCATGAGGGGCAGCTCAAGAGGGGTGGGTCCGCTAGTTGCCCCTTCCACACGGCTTCAGCCCCTCCCACTTGTCCCGCAGCCAGGTGCAGCCCCCCACTCACCTCCCTGCCTGGCTACAGCCCACCACTTGGCCCATGCCTGGCTCCATCCCCCCTGCTCACCCTGTGGCCAGGTGCAGCCCCCTGCACACCTCTCTACTCATCTCCAGCCTCCCCACTTGGCTGCAGCCCCCCATGCACTCTTCCTCAGATGCAGCCTCCTTACTCACCCCCCCACCTGGCTGCAGCACCCCTCATGTGTCCCCCACCCAGATCCAGCCCTCCATGTACCCCCATCTTGCTGCAACCCCTCCCATATGCCCCCTACTGGCTGAAGCCCCCACAACCCTCCACCCAGCTCCAGTCCTCTCACACACTCCCCACCTGTCTGCAGCCTCCTCACTACCCCCCACCTGGCTCCAACCCTTACAACATGCTCCCCACCCGGCTGCAGCCCACCTAAGTACTCCCCACCCAGCTGCAGCCTCCTCACTTGCTTCCCACCTGGCTCCAACCCCCCACAGCTTACCAGCAACAGCAGCTGCACTTTTGGCCTCATGGCACAGCCACCTTGCATGGTGGGGGTCAATGCAGCACGGCTTCAGCTGCCAGGTATCCGTGTAGCCTCTGCCAGAGCATGCTGCTGTGGCCCAGCTTGGTACAGTGTGGTGCAGCATGGGGCTTGGCATGTGTGCTTTTGGACAGCTGAAGTAAGTGGGGGGAGCTGGAGCAATGTAGGGAGGTGGCCAGTGGACCTACCCCTCTCGATCTACCCCTGCATGGTCCCCTGCACCCTCAGTAATCCCCCTCACTCCTTTAGCTCTTCCCATCCCCTACTTACCCAGCATGGAGCCCAGGTCCCAGTCGCTGCAGGCAGTGTGCTTCAGCACCGCGAAAAGGGGCAACCACAGAGACACTCTGGCAGGCTACCAGAGCATTTCTGTGGAGGACCAAGCCTCCAGTTACCTCAAGGCATCTCCTCTTTTTTCTGCCACATTTTCTTTTGACCCCTGGATATCCAGGGGTCTAATTTTGCCCCCACACTGCAAATTGGCAGTGTGGGGGACATTTTCTTGTTCCCTTATGTGCCTCTTGCAATGTCTCAAAAGGCTTTGGGACACTGCAAGATGCATGTGTACGCTTGTATGAATGCGTACATGGGAGGTGCTTCTACACATGTATTAATGCATTGCAAGTATTGCACGTTAAGATTAGTACCTGAAATAATAACAATGCACAGTAGTGCTAGTGCATGCCTTTTTAGTGACACTAATGCACAGTAGAAGCATTAGTGCATTAGAAGAGCAGCTGTGATAGGCTAATGCACTGTAGAATTAGTTTACTGTGCATTTAGCATCTTGTGTAGATCCACCCAGGGCCATCCATATGAAATATTAGTGATAGCACTAGGACATAATTACTTGTTTATAAATAAATTAATAAGAGAAATTTCTTCTATAAATTGAAACTAGTACATTTTATCTCCAGCTTATGCTACAAAAAAGAAAAAAGACTAAGAAAAAAAATATCAGGTTCCGGTGGTGCTCAAGTAAGGGGAATTGAAGATAAAAGATGCTTGCTGAAACATACATTTATGATCCAAATTCTATAGACATGAAAGGAAGACTTGGAAAATATCAATTCTCTGCAGATGTCAGCGTTAGGTCACTAAACCACTCCCTCCCTCCCTCCTTCTGTTTGGAGACACTTAATGATACTTAATGCACTAGCCTTGATCCTGGATCTCCACAAGCACTGAGCTTCTCTTACAATGAATACATAGGTAGCAGAAAGGTTGTAAGAAACAATATAATTTTCAAAATAGTAACAATAATGACATTCACTTTTGTTATTATTTGTCTATTTTTTTTTTCCAGTGGTTGCAGGATAACATAACACATATTACATTTTTTTTTTCATAAATATTTTGTTCCAAGTAGAATCTGTGCTGGGATGTGGCCTTCTCTTCTTCCAGTCTCTACCTATCATTAATGGATGCCAATTAACAGCCATTCATTTCAAACACAGAAACCCATGGAAGAGAAGATGTCCACAAAAGACATCATGAGAGATGCCACAATGGCTGGTGTGAAAGTTCTGCCTACTCTTCTACCACATATTGCTGAACAGCCCATAGCTAAGTCAGACTCAGCAACAGATCATATATTTTGGAAGACAATCATGTACAGATGAATTACCATGAATATCTTGGAAATCATAGCTGATTATTTTCTAGATTTAAAAGAAAAAGTCCATATCCATGTTGAGGCTCCATACCTGAAGTTCTTGATTCAGTATTGGGTTTCCTATTGTAGGGCATTTGACCAGATCTGCAACTAGGATCTAATTTGAAATCCATTTGAATTGCTGGATTTGGATTAGGCCCCAAAATGCTTGAAGCCTCCACTAATACTTATGATGCAGTAGATTACAGAGAATATGGACACACATTAGATTTCTAATCAGAGAAATATCACTCTCCCATTAGAAACTCAAAGTGTACAAGAGATGTTTTCCAGAAGCTCCTGATGAGTCCAGATCCTTGCCTCTAGCCAGTGAACTCAGTTACATGTAGTATGGTATTCACCTCACTAACATAAATCCTAAATAACTGTGTTACATACAGATGAGCTGCAAAGAGGATTAGACACGGTACCTCTTCTTTTGGTGCTACAGTAGGTGTACAGTTCAGTTACTTGTTTGAAACATAGGGCCTTGTTACAGGGTGATTTTGGACAGCTCCTGGAGCTCTTCACCCCTGGATTGTCCACTCATTAACACCTGAAGCTGCTTTTTAAGCACTTGTTATGTGGCTCAAAATTATGCAACTCCAGGGCAGGATTATCTGTAATCCATGCTACTCAGTCCACATTACAGTAAGGAGTAGCCATTGTAGAGTACACTTTGGTGTAAACAATCCCCCCCAGCTTCCTTCACTGATGGCCTGGATTCCACACACCCCCACCCTCCCACAACTTGCCCAGCACCCCAGATCTCCCCACCCCCATTTATTTGTGGCTGCTCATGCTGTCTGCTCTGAGAGATCAGGCAGGGAAGGGTTTGGTTTTTTTCCTGGTTCCAAGATGGGAAGGATCTCACCAGTGCAATGTCACAGCTGGTAAAGCAAACAAAACCCTGGCTTGCATTCATAGATGCTTCTCAAGTAAATCTCCGGATGTCATCCTCCCGCTGTATTCGGCCTTGGTGAGGCCACAGTTGGAGTACTGCATCCAATTCTGGGCTCCACAGTTCAAGAAAGATGTCGACTAGCTTAAGAGAGTCCAAGGGAGAGCCATGTGCATGATCAGAGGGCAAGAGAATAGGCCTTACGAAGAGAGGCTGAGAGCCATGAGACTCCTTTGATCCCAGATGACTTCCTGCCCCTGGGGCAGGGGTCTGGACTTGATGATCTTCAAGGTCCCAGCCGTAATGTCTATGAAATCTATGAATTCTTTGGCAACACTCCTCTCTCAAATGGAGTACTTCCAGGGGCAAAAAGGGGCACTTCCAGTGGCAAAGGTCAGGGGCTAGAGGGGGACTTCCAGTCCCAAGATGGTGACCAGGGGGTGGGGCACCTGTCAAAGTGCAGGGCTGTCTTTGCAGCCCTCAACAGTTCATCAAAACTCATTAAGCAGCCCTCCAGCTGAAATAATTGCCCACTCCTGTTCTGTGAGCTAACACTTAAGATCAAATTTGGAATTAATTTAAAATTTAAAAGCTGAGATGAGTAGAAGATATAGAAAATTATATTATGCAGTTTGCTAGGGAAAAGAATTATGAAGAAACACATCAGCTTAACAGTGACAAAAAGAAACATAAAGGATCTATCAAAGACTGAAAGGAATAGAAGAAAAGAACACAAGATTCCTGTGGACATTGACTTTGGTTAATTGAGTACTGTTGATCATAGAATCATAGAATCATGAGTTGGAAGGGACCTAGACAGATCATCTAGTCTGACCCCCTGCCATGGGCAGGAAGGAGCAGTGAGGGTGGGAGGGGTCATAAGACCCCAGCCAAGTACCTATCCAATCTCCTCTTGAAGATTTCCAGGGAAGGTGAGAGCACCACCTCTCTGGGAAGCTCATTCCAGGCTCTGGCCACCCTTACAGTGAAATAGTTCTTCCTAATATCTAACCTAAACCTATCCTCCCTCAGCTTGTGGCCATTGTTCCTAGTGACTCCAAGGGGGGCCCTGGTGAACAGACTTCCCCCGAGTCCCTGCTGGTGGGTGGCTCCTGATAAGGTTGTAGGCAGATGGATAGATGGATATCTCTGATAAGGTTGATGGAAGAAGGATATTTCTCTTTATGGATATTTCAGGGTATTGGTTGTATCTCTCTATATTAAATCTGTATATGATCTAATATGGGAGGATATGATCTGATCTTGAGGATTTGGTAATATATAACAATAAAAATAATAAAAATATCATGCAGACTATATGTCTAGACATATTCCATTTTAGTGGATTTCCATGCACATGGAGAACTTTATTTCAGACAGGAGTCACGTAGAAGGTCATGGGTTTAGGCCCTATACACCTTTCTATGAAATTGTATTTATATACTATGTACTGACTTTCTGAATTGGTGTAATATTTACTGTGAAGAGCATTTACCAAATGTTAAAATGCCTGTAATTGAAGTAAAATAGCACTACTGGGTCATGATGACAGATTCCCTATCTCATTCAAACTACATTCTGCTTTTATTCATTTTATTTTGAAAGTAATTTAACATTAAACTATTTCAATTAAACAGATCATGTAGAAAAAAGAAAAAGCAGAAGATGAGTGACAGACTATTTTAATTCACAGACTTTTTGAAAAGGTATATAATTATTTTTTGTGATTGGAGAAGTTAAACAATGTTAAAAATTGATTATAGTAATTTGATGGTGCCATTTTTAAAGGTTCCATTTTCGTGTCTTGAACATTTCTTTTGTCGGAAGTGCAATATAGTGTGGCGGTTGGCATGTGTGATGGATTAGTTTATTTAAATGCATTAGTCGCAGCATGTTGGCTTAAACAGAATATATGCATAGGCATATTCTTATCTGTTATGCTTCTATAAATGCAGAATGTCTCTTTTAAAGTTGCACTTATTTGCACCAATATACATGCAATCACAATATGCTTCAAGAACCTGAAAGAGCAGATAAGTTCATATCTGACTATATTAATTATCAATATTTATGATAGAAAAAAAATCTTATTCCCAAGACAAAAAATATATATATTTTCAATTTAATTAATTAACTAATTCTTTTATAGGCATCTTATTTTTAGTTACCCATCCTAGTACTTTAAATTTCACCCGCATATAATAGAAGACTGCTTATCCTGTATTAACACATAGATATCAACCAGCAGATATAAAGAAAATACACAAAATAAAATGAAAAAGATGGACTTTGCAGCATATACAGGAGGTTCATAAACTTGAGGGAACATTTCTAGGGAGGAAGCTGTGATCATAAGGAAGTACAAAGAACAGCCTTTCAGAGTACACCATCCACTTTTATAGAGAACACCAGCTAAGACATCTCCATTGGCCTCATTTACAATAATAATGCCTGAGGAAGGAGGAAATACATTATATATTATTTACAGGTTAGCACAAGGACCTTGAACAGTTTTGTGGAATCCAGTACAGGTCCCAGGTAATTAGAGTTATAGTCTTACAACGTGAATATCAGTATATATAATGCTACATTTTGTACTACCTTCAGGACTCCTATGCATGTCCAGGGAGCCTGCTCCAGTGTATTGTAATTCCAGCACCTCAGAGCAGATTTGATTAATCGAGTGGAAATTAACATGTGCCAGCAGCCTCCAGTATCACATGTATCAGTGTCCCTTGAAGGTCTTGGAATGTTACCATCAGTGATGTCTTTTGAAAACCATCTATATCAACTGGAAGGACTGAAGAATGAATAATAGCAATTTGGATCAAGCAAACAGCACCAGCTTTGAAGCCATGCACATATAATACCAGTTTTGTAGGTCTGGACATGTCACAAAGATGCCTAACAACTAGCCTAACTTCTTACATGGGTCCTATGCTCCCAACTCACACTGAAGGGCAGTTTGAAGATATGTGTTATTAATATCAATACTTGAGAGACTTGAGCACCAAATCATCCCCAGTGGTACCATGAAATATGACAAGGCATTCACCATTTTGAGCAAATTCACCTCACTGCAGAGGTAACTAAGTGAGAGAGACAAAGGGAAGGAGTCGTTCTTGAGGCTAACAGAAGTTTAATTAGCATCAGTTTGTCCAGATTATCAAATTCTAAACAATTTCTAGACTTCATAAGGCTTCATAAGGCTAAACCCTCTTTCACAATCTGCACTAGATGCCTGGAAAGTAGTACAGACGTAAACAAGTAATAACAGTTCACTAAATTTTTATCATTGTAGTATGTAGGTAACCATGTCTTCAAAGGTCTTTATTGTCCCAGTTCTCACTAACAGTCCATTTTAAGTCCACATATTGTTTGCATAGGTCCTTCGCTTCTGGGAGCGAGGAGGCATGTGGCCTCGGGGCTGGGGAGTGAAGCAGTTTCGCAACACTGGTAGAGCCTGTGCCTGTGCCAGCCCCAGCCCCAGCCCCAGCCCCAGCCCCAGCCCCAGCCCCAGCCCCAGCCCCCAGTCTCTGTCCACAACTCACCATGCTTCTGGGAGTGAGGAGGCACATGGGGCCAGGGCTGGGAGGTGGAGCAGTTCCCCAGCACCAGCCCCCAACACCAGGCCCTGTCCCCGCTTCGCCTCCAAGAGCACATGTCCTTGGGAAGCACATGTCCTGGCCCTGGTGCCTTCACCATGCTCAGCTTGTTGCCCAGCTCCTCTGGGAGAAGACACAGCCCAGATGCTCTTTGGGCAGGTGCGCAGCATTAAGAAGTTTGTGCATGGCATGGTTTTCAAGCATGCGCAGTTATGTGCTTATGCAGCTTGGAGGGGACCATGAACACCAACTACAAGGCTCCAGAGCAGCATGGGTGCCTGAGTCCAGCTTTGGGGGAAACAGACCAAATTAGGAGAAGGCCTGTAAGGTTATGTGATGTGTAGCCACAGAGAGACAACCAACCAGAGATAGCCACAGATGAAGAGTCATTAGGAGTAATCAGAAGGGAAGGAGAATACAAAAGCAGAGACTTGAAATTAACAAAGGGTCCCTCCTTGTCTCTCCTTGCTGTCCCTCCTTCTCTTCCTTTCCTGCCCATCACTCCTCCTTCTTTTCCCTGAAAGGGTCCCCATCCCTCTCCTCATCCCCTGGGAAGGGTCTTTGAGGCCACCATGAACTGAAGGCATACCAGCAGCCCGTGTCATACACCCCACTGCAAGAGGCTGTGGGCCTCGGCATCCTACCTCCAGACTGCTGGCATCTGAAACCTAAGAGAGAGAGCCTCAGAGTGGAGCCTGTGTCCTGGCCAGATGTACTTCGATTCTAATGATAGCCCTAGGATTTGGTAGATATACATACTTGATTATTTTTCTTGTTTTGTTTGTTTTTTGTTATCACTGTGTATTAATAAATTTGCTTATTATAAAATGGAAAGGTCATGGTTAGTCTGAGGGTTGTGCTCACCCAGAACAAAGTTTTAAGGGCTGGGTCCTAAATCCAGTGACAACAAGTGTGTCCACCATTAATGGTAAACACCTGTCAATTACTAAATGAGGAAAAATTAAGACATTGCACAGTAGGCAGTACAGTGAATTCCATGATCCATCAATGTGAATTGGATTGTTAATTATTCCTTAACTAGAAACAGGGGTACCCTCCCCATCCACCCAAGCAGTGACCAGTATCAGAACAGCCAGTGGTCATGCAAGGGTTGGGGTAGGAGAAGGTGAGGAGTGTTGAAGTGTAGCAACCCAGAGGACTGACCACATACTGAAAACTTTTTGTTTGCACATAACAGTGAACCTGTTCACAGAGAAATAGTTCAAAATAATAGCTAATGATACTTTTGATGTGTTTCAGGAGGTTTAAACCATTCTGAACGGACTTGTTTGTCTGGACATCTGTCATTTTAAAATGCATTTAAAATGGCCCATGTGTTACATGTTACTGTATATGATCCACAAACAGATTGTTTTCTTCCCCCAACATTATGTCAGTCTTTTCTGACCATCTTCTATAATTTGCAAATAAACTAAAAAAAGATGTAAGAGAAGCCATCAATCTAAGTGGGAAACCACTTAGCTGCTAACCTCAGCTGCTAAGTATAACTGTAAAAATACGTAGTGGGGCCTAATATACCTGTCAAAGTTAATTTGACTCCTAATTCTTAACTATGATGAGGCATTTCTCTTTGTTTGCCCAGGACCCTCTCCAGGCTTTTTCAGGCTCTGCTGCTGAAACTGTACTCCTATATATAAATATTCATATAAACATTTAAATATGCTTTGAAATAGTTGAACTCAACTTCCCCATATCCCAGATGTGTCTCTTATCCATTGAACTAAAGAGAAAAAGACACATCAGTGACATTGTTCCAGACTTATTCCCCTATAACTGCTCTGAAGTCCTCTGTCTCTGATGGGAAGTCACTGGGAATGTACCTAGAGCAGCCTCACCAGTGAAGTTATGAGTGTAGAGCAGGCCTATGGTCTAACAAGGGTCCCCCTAGTAGTAGGACCCACCATTGCAGCAGCATGTACAAATTCTTGGTCTCAGAACATAGGCAATGAGGTCTCAGGTAGGCATCTAAATATGCTGCTTTGTTCCAGGAAGACCTAATGGAGACATTAAACTGTCATTCTCAGTCTAGATCATCATGGTATATAGATCATCTTGACAAAGCAATCCTGTTTCTGCCTCACTGGAAGAGGACTATCCAAAGAGCTTATATGTATGTGTAGAGTCAGTCTAAGGTAAAAATTATTCTCAGATGGAAGAAGAGATCAACATTTTTGTATTAGTCACTACATTCTATGAGTACCTCTGCACCTCCAAAATTATAACCTTCCCAGAGGTCTATCCATTTAATATTGGACACTTATCTTGCTGTATCCTAGTGCTACCCCAGTCATACAAAATAAAGTACACAGACTGATCTTTATGCTCCTTCCCACAGATTCCTTTTTAGAATCAGGGCTATTATTTGCATAGTCAAAACAGTTTAATCTATTTTTCTCTGAACAACTAATCAATATCATTTAAACAAGCTGATCTAATTCTCACAACAATAATAAATTAAGCATGAAAATTGTTACATTGTGTACACATGTCATTTCACTGCATAAACAACCAAGCTGTCATACAAATCTTGGTTTCTTTTTTGTTAATTGATCTGTCACATACCATTAAACTTGACTCATGGAAGCACAGTATAGTGGACTGATTGTTGAGACAGTGAGCTCCACTCCTGCCCATGTCCCTAATCTAAATGCTGTATAAGGCATGTCATTTAGGCAAAAAATTCAAATTCTCCCACTATGTTAAATCCACATTTGGGAAACCCAGTTTTAGGGATTTTCAGGGTTGCTGAGGCCTGCAAATATGACTGACTTTCACTCATGAAAAATCTAACCTTGTAGAAACTGAAGGTGTTCAACACACTAGATATTTCTAAACTCACATGCATAGATATTTCTATTAAAAAACGGCATTTTCACCAAAATGACCAGTGGCCTTTAAGTGGACATGACAAGGATCAGGCTTCACCTAGTGCCTTTGTGTCACTGAGGGCAGAAATAACAGAAAACAACCAATTACTAAACAACACAAAGCAGTGCAGTTCTTCAGGTATGTAATTTGTGAACTTTCACTCTTCTCTTCCCACCTCCCATTGTACCTTCTGGCTTCTGCATGAGGCAGCTGGAAGGAGCAGCAGCAGGCAACAGCATGGGCAGTCTGTGCCATGTAGTGCAAGAAATTCTGGGAAGTGGAGTTCACTGCTTCCCCCCCACACACCTTTTTTTTTTGGTCACCAAACCCATGACAAGGCAAAAAAAAAGAGAAAAGGCTGATTTCAGTGGCAAAAAATGCTGTTTCCAGAAGCCGTAAACTCCACCGCCACTCTACAAAACTGTGATTCCAAGAACACCTTGCACATCACTGCCTTCTCTGTCTACTTCCTGCAGATGAAAAGTACACATTGAGTGAAGGAGGGAAGGGTGAGGCACTCCCTCCCCATTTTCTGTCACCCCTCCTCTTAACACCCAGGGCATTTGCCTTGCTTGTCCAACCAATATTAAATTAGTGCGGTCCATTTAAACACTGAAAGAGAACAAGGCTCCCCAAGTCCCTTACCAGAGATTTACAGAGGGATAAGCAATGAACTAGACAAGGATGTGTTTACTGGCAGATACATATATCCATGAACTTCCCCCTGGCCCGCATCTGGGACACAGCAGAGAGGATCCGAAAGATTATCCAGCCCTCCCACTACTACCCTATGCTCCTTGTCCATGTGGGCATGAATGACACAGTTTAGAGCAATCCCAGGCAGGGGGATTACAGGGCTCTGAGACTGGGGTTTAGGGGGTTTGGGGTGCAGGTGGTCTTTTCCTCACTTCTTCTGGTTGTGGGTCATGGGCTGAGGAGGGATAGATGGGTCAAGGCATTCAACCAAATACTGCAGTGCTGGTGTCATTGTGAAGGCTTTGGCTTACATGATCACAGTCCACTCTTCAGTGAGAGAGGCAGTGTTCTGCTGGGGACATACCGCCTCTACATCACTCCACTAGGGAGGAAGCTCTTCTCAGCCAGATTGGCTGACCTGCTCAACTGGGTTTTAAACTAAGCCGGCCGGGGGTTCAGGGGTTTATAGCCACTGCAAGCCCAGTGGGCAACCCTTGTAAATCCAGGAGGCTAAGGAACTTAAGGGAACCCACCCCTAGCCTAGCCCCAGAACAATCTGTGAGGAAGGCAGAGGCCCACAATGGGACACTTGCTTCTGTACACCAATGCCAGGAGTTTGGGGAATAAACAGGAGGAACTGGTACTCTTGCTAAATAAGAATGACTATGACCTCATAGGGATAATGGAGATCTGGTGGGACTCCTCCTATGAGTGGGCCACAGATATAGATGGCTATACCCTGTACAGGTGAGATCATACAGATAAAAGGGGTGGGGGTGTAGCTCTCGATGTCAAGGACAGCTACACATCCCTGAAAATTTATATTGGCACCCAGGATGAATGACTGGAGTCTCTATGGGTTAAAATACATGGGGAACCTGGCATAGGGGACATCATGGTAGGAGTTTATTACAGACCTCCTAACCAGAAACAAGAGCAAGATGAGGAATTTGCCAGGGAACTGGCTGAGGTTGCACGCTCTTGGTGAATGGTTGCCATTGGAGACATTAACTACCAACACATCTCATGGGAAGAGCACTTGGCCAAATCAATCAGTCACAAAGCTCTCTCACGTGCATGGATGAGCTCTACCTGACTCAAGAAGCCTATGGGGTAATGAGAGGTAAAGTGTTACTGGACCTGATACTGGCCAAAGGGGATGACCTAATCAGTGGCCTAAGAATCGATGTAAATCTGGGTGATAGAGACCACGAGCTGATCGCCTTTAATATCCATCGCAAACCTGGCAAATCAGTCAGCAATATGGAAGTCCTCAACTTCAGGAAAGCTGACTCTGACAAGCTCAGGAGGCTCATTGTCAAGGCCCTAAAGGACAATGACTCAACATCAAGAGGAGTCCAAGATGAGTGGTTGCTCCTCAAAGGAGAGATCCTGACAGCACAAGGGATGGACATCCCATCTTGGAGGAAGGGTAGCAAAGAGCACAGCAACCCCCTTGGCTCAGCAGGCAACTTGAGGACTTTCTACACCTCAAAAGAGAGACTTATAAAGGATGGAAGGCTGGAATTACTACCAAGGAAGAGTACTCATCACTGGTCTGTACCTGCAGGGAGCGCATCAGGAAAGCCAAGGCTGCAACAAAACTCCATCTGGCTTCACATATTAAAGGTGACAAAAAGTCCTTTTTCAGATATGTAGGGAGTTGGAAAAAAGCAAGGGTAACATTGGATCCCTGCTGAACCAAATGGGACAGCTGGTAACCAACACCCAGGAAAAGGCTAATCTGCTTAATGGGTACTTTGCGTTGGACTTTCATCAGTCCAATGGGACAGCCCTGCCTAGCAAGATGTGGGACGGCCAGGGTGAGGCTATATTTATACCCAGCATTGGTGTTGATCTAGTAAAGGATCACCTTGAGAGGCTGGACACCTTCAAGTTAGCTGGTCCTGACAGATTACACCCTACAGTACTCAAGGATCTGGCAGGTGTCATAGCCCAACCATTGGCAAAAATATTTGAAAACTCATGGCACTCAGGTGAAGTACCTGAGGACTTGAAGAAGGCCAATGTGGTACCCATCTTCAAGAAGGGGCAGAAAGTAGATCCCAGGAATTGCAGGCCTTTCAGCTTGACCTCAACTCCTGGTAAGATTCTGAAGAAAATTATCAAGGAGACCCTGCTGGATTAGCTGGCTGAGGGCAGTGTCCTGAGGGACAGCCAGCACAGGTTTGTCATGAGTGGGGGCCTGACCAATCTCATCTCCTTCTACAACCAGGTGACATATTACCTGGACAAGGGAGAAGAGATTGACATCATATAGCTGGACTTTAAAAAAGCCTTTGATCTGCTGTCACATGATCTCATGGAAAAATTGGCCAACTGTGGCCTCAGCTACACCACAGTCTGATGGCTGAGAAATTGACTCCGAAGTTAGACCCAGAGAGTAGTAGTCAATGGAAGCAAATCATCATGGCACTCTGTGACCAGTGATGTCCCTCAAGGCTCTGTCCTTGGACCGGTTCTCTTTAACATCCTTACCAATGATGTGGATATTGTTGTCAGAAGCCCACTCACTAAGTTCACCAATGACACTAAACTTTGAGGCATAGCATCCACACCTGAGGACAGGCTAGTGATCCAGGCTGACTTGGATAAACTTAGTAAATGGGAAGATACAAACCTGATGACATTCAATACCGATAATTGTAAAGTACTTCACTTCAAGGGGGAAAAAAATGGCAGCATACTTATAGGCTCAGCAGTGCTATGCTTGCTAGCATCACTGTTGAAAGAGACTTGGGGGTCATGAGTGACCACAAGATGAACATGAGCCACCAATGCAATATCACAGCTGATAAAGCAAACAAAACCCTGGCTCACATCCATAGACGCTTCTGAAGTAAATCTCAGGATGTCATCCTCCCGCTGTACTCAGCCTTGGTGAGGCCGCAGTTGGAGTACTGCATCCAATTCTGGACTCCACAATTCAAGAAGGATGTTGAGAAGCTTGAGAGAGTGCAAAGGAAAGCCACACACATGATCAAAGGGCAAGAGAATAGGCCTTATGAGGAGAGACTGAGAGCCGTGGGACTCTTCAACCTGGAAAAGCGTAGGCTCAGGAGGAACTTGGTGGCTGCTTATAAGTACATAAGGGATGGGTACTTTGCGCTGGACTTTCATCAGTCCAATGGGACAGCCCTGCCTAGCAAGATGTGGGCAGGATCTGGGGAACATCTGTTCACCAGAGCGCCCCAGTGAAAACAAGGACCAACAGTCATAAACTCCTTTGAGACCATTTTAGTCTGGACATAAGAAAAAATATCTTTACTGTCCGAGCCCCCAAGACCTGGAATAGACTCCCTTTAGAAGTGGTGCAGGCACCTACTCTGGATTCATTCAAGAAATGCTTGGATGTGTAACTTGCTGGGCTCATTTGACCCTAGGTGACTTCCTGCCCCTGGGGCAGGGGACTGTATTTGATGATCTTTGAGGTCCCTTCCAGCCCTAACATCTATGATATCTATGAAATAACAAGCAATGAATGTATGCAACTTGAATGAGAGACTATTTTTTTCTTTTTAATCAGTCAGTGTATTTTACAGTGGCCTACATTTTTGTAGGAATTTTACGTATGTGTTTCTCATCTCAAAAATACGTAAAAGCACTCAGTTTTGTTTACCTGCTGCCTCTTTCTGAAGATTCAGAATCCCAACACCTTTGTTTTTAAGTCAGTGAGAGCATTCCACTTGCAAAACTGGAATAATACCATGTAGTTCGTGCACCCAGTTGCCATATTATGTCAAACATACACCACTTATGTCATAATGAATTGCATAAGATTCCTTCTCCTCCTACCTGTATCCCTGCATGCTATATCCAATATAACTAGATGAAGGATGAAAACTGATGTACGGAGGGACTATATCAGTGTTTTAGAACATGTGTTTTGAAGCAACATAACTGAGAGCAAACTTTTACACAATCATTCAAAGATAGTTGGTCTTACATTCACTTTAAAGCTTCTTGAATTTTGCTTAAAAAAATACATCCACTTTCCTTCAAGAGCTGTGACAAGTGGCTAATACAGTATTCCAGAACAACCTTTTCACAACCGAAGATTGGTAATGTTTGGGGGTGCATGTGCACCCCTGAGATTGCTTGTGCCCCCCCTCCCACCCTGAGAGAAGGACTAGTAGTACAGTGGAGGTGATCGGCCACTGGGGAAAGGGGGAGGGGCTAATGGGTCTCAGCTCACCCAAATGCTGAGGCAACCCACTACAGGCTGCTGCAGAGGAGTGGGGGAGGAGGGGTAAAGGCTTACAGCTGGCCCAGCAAAGCAGGCAGGTTGGTAAGCTTTATTTATTTATTTTCTGGGCTTGGTGGGGGGGTGGGAGAAGATCAAGACCCCCACAGTGCAGTAGGGAGAAGGGTAGGGGCAGGGCCAAATCACTTCTGCCCCTGCCCCGGTCTCTGCTACACTGTGGGGATTGTCCCGTGACCTGGCCCAGGCAGGGCCCCATTCATGAAGAATGAGGCCCTGGCCAGGCCAAATCATGGGGCAGGCCACATCATGAGGCAATTGGAGCCAGGTGGCTCCTGCTGCTGTGTGCACTGCAGGGGAGCCTGAGGAGGGAATGCACATTCCCCCAGTCCCTTGGCTCCAATGCACTGTGGCCCTCAATGAGCCACTGGGTTCTGATTGCCCCACAACATGGCCTAGTCAGAGCCCCATTCATGGTGAATGGAGCCCCAGCCAGGCCAGGTCATGAAACAAGCAGAGCCTGGTGGCTTCTGCAGAGTCATGGTACCAGGGAGCCAAGGGGGACACATGTCCCTCCCCCACCTTCTTTGCATAGGGCAAGGGCAGGCTGCAGCTGTGAGGAAAGCTGGGCTCTGCCTGCTCCGCACCTTGCTGCAGCCTTTGAAAGCAACACAGCACAGCACCATGTGTCTCACTACCCAGCCCACCCACCAGCAGGACATACATGCCAGTGTGCTGCTTTCAAAGGCTGCAGCAAGGCAGGAGTAGGTAGAGTCCAGCTGACCTCACAGCTCCAGCCTGCCCTTGCCCTGTGCAAAGATCGGGGGGGGCATGTGCCCCCCTTGGCTCCCCAGCACCACTACTCTGCTGGAGCCATTGGGCTTTTCCTGTGAATGACTTAGATGGGGCAGGGCAGGGCATTGGTTCCAGGGGCTGTCTCCTCCAACCTGGCAGTGCAGCTGAGGCTGGCCCCGCTTCAGCTGCAGGCCCCCGTGGGCGGTGTGGGCCTGAGGCCAGACCGGGGTCGATGCAGAGAGTCATCAAAGGCCACTACAGGGCTGGGGGGTAGTGGATGCCAGCATGGGTGCAGCAAACTCTGGCCCCAAGCCCAATCTCTGCCCAATGCCAGCCCCAGCCTTGCTCCCTACACCCCTATGGCCTTTCCCCCTTCCCCTGTCCCTCCCCCCACAGAGTTTTGCATAGGAGGGGGAGTATGCGCGCATGCGAGTGCTCAGCCCCCACCCCAACTTTTTCTCCCCTCTGCCCCCCCAGGCCCCTGGTCAGCGATCAGCTACTGGGAGACCCCCCGCCCATCAGCAATTGGCCACTGGTGCCCCGCCAGTATTAGGAGGTACCAGTCGCCCATGCAACAGAATGTTGCTCTATCTTAACAAGAGATGATTATTGAAATAATGGAAAAACTATATGTATACCAGTCCTAGCTAAGATTTAGGCCTTTCTTACTCTGTATCATCCATCTTTTGGTGTCAGAGAGTTCTCCAATAGTTTCTGCCTTAGTATTCCCCTTAACAGTCTCTTTTCCTTAAGAGGGTGTCTTAGAAATTAGGAATTAGTGCCTGAAAGACCCAATAAAGGCCTAGGATTGAGGATTTAAATGAATAGGTTTTCATGGTTCCCCAAATGTTTCCATAACATGTAAATATCAGGGTCAGTCCCTCCACCCCTTTCCTGGTTTCTTTCTTTTCTCCAAAGCTAGGAGTCAATTAACATAATATATTAATACACAATGACTGGCTTAAGATACAGAATTCATAATTTATTACAGGCAACTTCAAATCCCTCCCAAAAGATACATTAAACATCAATCTCTTGAATGGATTAAATCTCTATTCTTTTCTGGATAGGCTCTTATACTATGCTCATTATCACAGTATCTGACTTTCCAGTACCTTAAGCAATGTGACTAAAATCTCTCAAGCATGGGTCAACCTTCTTTATGTGATCATTACTACTTATACTGCAGGCAATCCCTAGGATGAATAATCCTGTCTACAGCTAAAATGCTAATTTAAAAATCCCATATTTAATAATAGCACAAGGGCACTAACCTCTAGGACTGCAAATTCCCATCTATCTTGATTACTCAATGTACAGTAGTTTCCTGGAGCAATTCTCCATTTACTTTAATGTGTGAAACCTGCTATTCTCCTAAGTCACAGCTTTAAAACTCCCCATCTTTTTCTGCACTGTTCTTTCCTCCTCTGTGTCAATTTGAAACCTGCTCTAAAAGAATATCAACAGAACCTTCCATTTTCAAGTCTTGGAGTGAGAGCTTTTCTCTCATCTTTCACATCATTAATGACTTTAAATACAGTTTTTAGAGAATTTCAAAATATGCACTACCTTCAGGATAAATTTCCCTACACAAACAGATGTCCATATTTAGGTACTTGTCTATGATATTACTATGGCTTTTATTCTGAGCTACAAATATTGAAATTAAAAAAAAGAAAAATACTCATAAAGGAAGCACAACCTTATCCAAGATTTAACATCAAAGTTAGCAAAATAAAAATAAATCTTCAGTCAGCTGTTCTCATGATGAAAGGCCAAAGAAATTCTGGAAAAAAAAATAATTTCAAGTTAAAAAGGGCAAGATTTATTTTAGCTGAATTTAACTTCTCCATTATTCTCTTTAGTTTTTTTAAGGATCCCAGAAATGAATTTTTCATGGATATATACATTTTGTTAGTAGTGACAATTTTTACTAACAAAGATTATGAGATGTAATATCTCCTTCACTAATATAAGGAAATGTTTGTTATAAAAGTTTAAGGGCTTCATGATACTACCAGTGTTATTCTTGAAGTACTCTCAAAATTATCTTTAATTTCAGTCATATAGACTTGGCCCTACGCTGATAAAAATGGAGTTAACATTTTGCATTCTTCTACTTAATAGTGAAAACATATCCAGATATAACTGGCATGAATTGGAGGTATGACTTGGAAGGATATATATAGCAAAACATGGTTTTATATGAAGGCTATTCTGTATTTGCTATTCTGTGAGCACATCTACAGATGCCCCTATGGTGCCATTGTTGCAGGACTGTCATTTAGCACTTCCTTTACAAAGTACTAAATAATGGCACAATAGCAACCACTACTGCACCATGCCGGCACCACATGGTTACTTTTATCACCTGCTTTCCTGTAGTGATGCATTATAGTGTGAGAGCGCATCACTATTGTAATGTAGCTGTGGCATTGTGGTTTGTGCCTGCTAATACTACGTCACCATAGTATGTTGCTACAGTGACATAGCTTCTCTTGTAGATGCATCCTGTGACTATTCTTGTGTAATTGTATTAAGTTTATCTTGGAATTGGAAGAAAATATATTCTACTACCTTTTCTGCTATAGAAGAAGTACCAAGTTAGAAAGTGAAGTTATGTTATTGATAGATAATATTCTGAAATAAAATAATTTATTTTTTTACTTGAACTTTTACAAGTGCCACAATGAACAAAGATTTGTAGTAGGAGTCAAGAAATGTAAGAATGTTGGTATATTCTTCTGTTTTTGTTCTGTTTTCTACCCTGTTGACCTATCACTATACTCTCCATAATGTTAACATTCTAACTAAAGCAGATTGAAAAATCTTCACCAGAAATTATTTTAAGCCATTTTTTCTGTTTAATGAAGACATAAAAAGCCCTGTGGCTTACTGAATAAAGAGAATATTTAATTTTTGTAATTTTTTTGGCACAGAAAAAATCATTGTTTCTTGACAAACTCTAACTCCAAAGCAGTTTACAAAACTAGTATGGGTAAAATTTCAAAATGTGTCAGATCTAAGAGTGTGGTCTACTACACATAATATGTTTTTGTAATCACTCAGAAAAGGGCAAATAAACAGGAACGTTTTTTGTGGGACGTCAAAGTAGTTCCGGAGTAACATTTTAGAATGTTCTGGAATGTAGGGCTTTTTGGGATGCATTAGAAACCTAAATGAAAACTACATATCAGTCAGTAACCTTTTACCTGTCTTCCTTCAGTGGTATTCCAGTATAATTTCATTGGTACAATTGGGTTTACTCAGGGTAAAATTACATTGGTAAATTAGGCTTATTTGATACATTTCTGGTAATCTCTAGGGCATGTTTCTTCCTTAACACTGGATGGGTTATATAGCATACATATCCTGTTAATATTTTTGTCTGTGATAAATATAAAATTACTCCAATATATTTTATAGTATAGAAAGGAAAATTATACCACTTTCCTTCACATTTGTAGTTTGAATATCTTTGTAAAAAAAATAAGAGGACAAAAGTTCTTGTAAAAACAAATGCACAGAGAAAGATATTAATAGTTATCTAATGTAATTTTTTTAAAACTATTTTAATCAGGAAAAAATGACTAAATCAGGCATGCTGGGATTTTTGGAATCAAGTGGTATATGCACTACTTAAAAAATAGACTTTAAATCAGTTCAGCCTTAAAACACTTCAAAGGCAGAGTAGATATCCTAACCTCATTGAAGCTAATGGTATCAATGACAATTAGCTTCAATCAGGATGGAATCTAAACTCAAGACCTGTATTTTTTACAACATCATGTTATCTAGTTTAATATTTGTGATCAGCCCTAATCTTAGATTAGTATTTCTTAACCGTAGTTTCCTCGAAGTAGCATAATGAACACACTCTTATATTGCGCTAACTAGCATATATATATATATATGTGTGTGTGTGTGTGTGTGTATATATGCAGTTGTAATACATAAATTTGATTGTATCCCAGTATCATCTGTAATATGCAATATTAGATGTTTCATAAAACCATCACACACTTATCATAGAATCATAGTGAAATAGGGCTGGAAAGGATCTCCAGAAATCATCCAATCCAATTCCTGCCCAAGGCAAGATCATCCCAATCCAAATATCATATAAATACATCATTTAAATTCTATGTAAGACTATCATCAACTCTGACATAACACAGACCTAACCTACTACTGATAAATCATGGGGACCACAGAAGCCATTGTCCTGTTTCTAATGAGATGTTATCAATATATGCTCAAGAGTTCCTGGGTTGAGGGCTACAGAGGAAGGAAAAAAACCCCACAGTCCATTCCAATCTCACCATGAGGTATGAACAAATGCAATACACATTTATAAGTAGTTTAATGTAGAGTCATGGTTGAACTAATATTGAAATATGAAAATTCAGGAACAAGGAAAAATGCATCATAAAATGCATATTGAGTAGTTATATACCGCTTTTTCCAAAAATAAAAATAATAATACACCTGAACCTTCATTATACTTGTGTTTATGTTTATTAAATGGCAATGGACTGCATTTCTTAATTGCTTACCAGCAGACAATGTAGTATAAATTACTTGTTTGCACTAGTAATATTAGCTGAATGATTTCGAACCTAAGCCAGATCTATCCATACTTAGTAACTCAGACACCAGCTTCCCTGGTCTGTTGAAGACCTTTTCTGCTTTTTAGATAAATCTAAGCACAAATGTCCATGAACTGTCTAAAGATTCTTTGTGATTTCTCCCTGCAGTGAGGGAGAAAGACATAATTGATGGGATAGAAATAGTGATGGTGACAGAGCTATGCAACATGTGATTAACATGTAAATTCAAATGATCCTGGGCAATTATTTCAAATTTGTTTTCCTGAGAGAAAAACTGACCTGTACAGAATTTCAATAAAAGAAGCAAAGAACCATCAGTGTGGACATTGAGCAGATCATGCAGCCCAGCATAGAGATTTGCAGTCTTTTTTTTTTTTTTTAATTAACATAGCCAGGGATCATCAGGATCAGGGAAGGTGGGGCAGGGTCTGTCCTGTGTACAAAAGAGTGCTTCAGCATTCCCTCCCCAATGCTATTTTTGAACCCAGCTAAGGTTGGACAAGTAGTATACTTGTATACTTCCCTATACCCAAGAGCTGCAGTGTGATTCAGGCAGGGAATGAATTATAGACAAAACATTCCCCCTATGTGCTTGAACATTGGGTTTTTCCAGCCTGAAGTACTCAGAGGGCATGTTGTGCTACCCACTTATCTGGGATTGACATATGCTCTCCTTCATCCTGTGAAAGGGATAAGAGGAGAACCAGCAAAGAACATTTGGATTTTTGAGGAGGGGTGTGCATGTACTGCCTGTGCAGATCATAGAATTATAGAATCATTGGATCATAGAAAATTAGGGCTGGAAGGGACCCCAGAAAGTCATCTAGTCCAATCCCCTGCTCAAAGCAGGATCATCTCCAACTGCATCATTCCAATCATGTCATTGTCAAGATGAGCCTTAAAGACCTCCAAGGATGGAGAGTTCACCACCTCTCTGGGTAACTTGTTCCAGTGCTTCACCACCCTCCTAGTGAGAAAGTTTCTTCCTAATATCCAACCTAAACCACCCTTCCTGCAACTTGAGACCATTGCTCCTTGTTCTGTCATCTGTCACCACTAAGAACAGTTTTCCTCCATCCTCTTTGGAACCACCATTCAGGTAGTTAAAGGCTGCTATCAAATCCCCTTTCAGCCTTCTAGTTCTCAAACTAAACACGCCCAGTTCCCTCAGATGCTCATCATAAGTCATGTGCCCTAGCACGCAAAACATTTTTGATGTCATCCACTGGACTCTCTCCCACTTGTCCCCATACTTTCTATAGTCAGGGATCCAAAACTGGATATAATACTGTAGATGCAGCCTTACCAATGCAGAATAAAGTGGAATAATTACTTTCCTTGATCTGATGGCAATGCTCCTAGTAATGCAATCCAGTATGCTGTTTTCTTTCTTGGAAACAAGGGCATACTGCTTGCCCATATTCTTCTTATTGTCCACTTTAACCCTCGGGTCCATTTCTGCAGAGCTGCTGCTTAGCCAGTCCATCCCCAGGCCGTAGTGGTAAATGGGATTTTTCCATCCTAAGTGCAGGATTTTGCTCTTGTCCTTGTTGAACCTCATGAGATTTCTTTTGGCCCAATCCTCCAATTTGTTTAGGTCACTCAAAATCCTATCCTTCTCTCCTGTATATTTACTATACCCCCCAGCTTGGTGTCATGTATGAACTTGCTGAGGATGCAATCTATCTCATCTTCTATATTGTTAATGAAGCTATTGAACAAAACTACCCCAAGGACTGACACCTGGGGCACTCCCCTTGATACCGGCTGCCAACCGACATTCAACCATTGATTACTACCTACTGAGCCCAAAAATATAGTCATCTTTCTCTCCACCTTACACTGCATTCATCCAACCCATACTTCCTCAGCCTGCTTGCAAGAATGTTTCATAGTTTCATTGTTGGTAGGGTCAGAAGGAACCTGAGCAGATCATCAAGTCTGACCCCCTGCCATGGGCAAGAAAGAATGCTGGGGTCAAATGACCCCAGCTAGGTGATTATATAGCCTCCTTTTGAAGACCCCCAGGGTAGGAGTGAGCACCATTTCCCTTGGAAGTTGGCTCCAGATCCTAGCTGCCCTGACTGTGAAGTAGTGCCTCTTGATACCTAGCCTGAATCTACTCTCCGTCAACTTATGGCTGTTATTCCTTGTTACTCCTGGTAGTGGTTGGGGGAACAGGGACTCTCCCATTGTCTGCTGGTCCCCCTTGGCCAATTTATAGATGGCCATCAGATCCCCACTCAGCCTTCTCTTGTGGAGGCTGAACAGGTTCAGGTCCCATAGTCTTTTCTTGTAGGGCCTGCCCTGCGGCCCTCTGATCATGAAAGTGGCCCTCCTCTGGATCCTCTCGATGCTGGTCACATCCCTCTTGAAGTGCAGCACCCAGAACTGGACACAGTACTCCAACTGTGGCCTGACCAATGTTGCATAGAGGGGGAAGATCACCTCCTTGACCTGCTCGTGATGCATCTGTGGATGCATGACAAGGTGCAGTTAGCCTTCCTGACCACGTCCTCACATTGGCGGCCCATGTTCATCTTGGAAGCAATAATAACTCCAAAATCTTTTTCTGCCTCTGTGCTGACAAGAAAGGAGTTCTCCAGCCTGTAAGTATGCTGCTGGTTCTTTCTCCCCAGGTACAGTACCTGCACTTGTCAGTATTGAAACCTATCCTGTTCTCATCCCCACACCACATAACCTGTCCAGGTCTAGTTGTAGCATGTCCCTCTCCTCTAGCTTGCCCACTTCTCCCCACATCTTAGTGTCATCCGTGAATTTGAACAAGGTTCTTTTCACCCCCTCATCCAAGTCGCTGATAAAGATGTTGAACAGTGCAGGCCTGAGGACAGAGTCCTGGAGATCCCCACTACCCATGTCCCTCCACGTGGAAAATGATGTGGGAGATGGTATCAAAAGTCTTGCAAAAGTCAAGGTATATCATGTCCACTGCTTTCCCTATATCCACAGAGCCAGTTGTATTGTCATAGAAGGCAATCAGGTTGATGAGGCATGACTGTTTCCTGTTCCTAATCACCTTCCTAATCACTAGCATCATAGTTCAGCCCCTGGCATGAATCTTTTAGAACTCCTGGTGCTCTGGTGAAGTGCCCAAAGGTTGGAAGAAAGCCAATGTGCTGCCTATTTTCAAGAAAGGGAGGAAAGTGGATCCAGCAAACTACAGGCCCATCAACCTGACCTCTATCCCAGGGATGGTCTTAGAAATGTTTATCAAAGAGGCCATTCTTAACAGACTGGCTAATGGCAACATCCTGAGGGATAGCCAGCATGAGTTTGTTGCTGGTAGGTTTTGCTTGACAAATCTTATTTCCTTTTACAACAAGGTGACCTATTACCTGCACAAGGGAGAAGACATTGATGTCATATAACTTGACTTTAAAAAAGCCTTCAGTCTGGTATCCCATGATCACCTCTTAGCAAAACTGGTTAACTAAGGCCTCAGCTTCACCAAGATCTGTTGGCTGGGGAATTGGCTTTGCAGTAGGACCCAGATTGATGGCTGATGGAAGTCAATTGTTGTGGTATGCTGTAACCACTGGGGTCCCTCAAGGCTCTGTCCTAGGGCCTATAATATTTAACATCTTCATTAATGATATAGACACTGGTGTCAGAAGCAGATTGGCCAAGTTTGCCGATGACACCAAACTCTGGGGTAAAGCATCCACACCTGAGGACAGGAGAGTGATCCAGGCAGAACTTGACAGGCTTGGGAAATGGGTATATGATAACATGATGGTGTTTAATACCGAAAAATGCAAGGTACTCCACCTTGGGAGGAAAAACCTGCAGCACGCTTATAGACTCAGCAGTGCTATGCTGGCTACCACTTCAGATGAAAGGGACTTGGGGCTCATGACTGACCACAGGATGAACATGAGCCTTCAGTGTGATGCTGTAGCTAGTAAAGTGAGAAAAACACTGGTTTGCATCCATAGATGCTTCTCAAGCAAATCCCAGGACGTCTTTTTCTTATTGTACTTGACTTCGGCGAGGCCACAGCTGAAGTACTGGGTTCAGTTTTGGGCTTCACAATTCAGAAAGGATGTGGACAAGCTTGACAGAGTGCAGAGGAGAGCCACATGCATGATAAAATGTCAGGAAAACATACCTTATGATGAGAGGCTGAGAGCCATGGGACTCCTCAGCTTAGAAAAGCACAGGCTCAGGGGTGATCTGGTGGCCACCTATAAGTTTATCTGGGTGCTCACCAGAATCTGAGGGAATGTCTGTTCACCACAGCGCCCCAAGGGATGACAAGGATGAATGGTCACAAACTCCTCCATGACCGTATCAGGCTGGGCATAAGGAAAAAATTCTTTACTGTCCAAGCCCCCAAGGTTTGGAATAGATTGCCGTCAGAGGTGCTTCAAGCACCTACTTTGAATGCCTTCAAGAGACATTTGGATGTTTATCTTCTGGGATCTTATGATCCTTGCTGACTTTCTGCTCCTGGGGCAGAGGGTTGGACCCGATGATCTTCTGAGGTCCCTTCCAGCCCTGGTGTCTATGAATCTATAAATCTATGAAAGCAGAATGCCAAATGACATTATACCACTGTAAATACATGTGATCTCAAAGGTCATCTTAAGGGTCAAAGCTGGTTGTAGAGTATCTATTTCTAAACCAAGGATAGAGGATCTTAAGGCCACCTGAAGGAATCAAGCTGCTGGGACCCTTCCATTTCCACACCGTGCCAGGATCTCCAGGTGCAGAGCCCACCCCTCAGCAGAGGATACCCACCCCATGGCAAACTCTCTGCTGGAGGAGCTCTCTCAGACCACCACCTTTGAGGCCTTCAAGGCCTTGGTGGCCTGGCTTACAGAGGAGCTCTCACTGGCACCTGGTCAACCTTGGGGAGGCAACAACAACAGACCGATGATGTGATGAGACCACACCAGGCAATCCAGGCACCAGTGCTATGACCCAGTGGTAGCCTGCTGGATCTAGAAGCTGTACTGGGCCAACTGTTCCAAGGCAGTGAGAGAGATCCTGGAGGGACCCTCAGCTTTCTGCCAGGTCCCCCAGTAGACTGTTTAATTATTTCAACAGGATCTTCAACCCCCCAGCAGAAGCTGCCACTCCACACCCTTCAACTGTGAAAGCACTGACCCCTGTCCCCCTGACAGAGGGCTTTGAGGACACCTTCACACTACAGGAAGTAGAAGCTCATCTCAAGAGAAACAGGGACACCACCCAGAGCAGGGACAGTATCAGGTACAGTCTCCTCAGGAAACATGACCCAGGCTACCTTGTTCTTTCTGCTCTTTTCAACAGATGCAGAGAGTTCCGGCATATGCCCACCATCTGGAAGAGGGCCAGGACAGTACTCATTCACAAAAAAGGGAGATGCAACTGTCCCAGGCAACTGGAGGCCCATCACCCTGTGCTCCACTGTCACCAACCTTTATACCATCTGACTGGCGGCCCGCATCACTGGCTGGGCATCACTGACTGGGCGGTGACTGGTGGGGACATCAGTCGGAGCCAGAAGGGCTTCATGTCAACAGAGAGCTGCTACAAATACAACTTCACCCTCAGATCACCCAGGAAGCAGTGGGTGGTGGTGTGGCTGGACATCTCTAATTCCTTCAGCTCCTACCAGATGGTGTCATCGACCTGGTGTGAGAGCTCTACAATGGATGAACCACAACAATCCGCACCGCCAGTTGCAAGTGAGGCAGGCCTCAGCCCCATCATCTTCAAACTAGCCATGGAACTGCTCCTTCAAGCCATGGCAGGGGGCCCCAGCGGGCTCGACTTGTAGGGCTAGAAATTGAGCATCCTGGCCTATATCAATGACCTCAATTTCCTTGCCCCCGACACCACCGAGCTGCAGTGGATGCTGGACGTGACATCTGAGGCACTTAGGTGGATGGGCCTGCACTTCTCCCTGCAGCCAGCCCCGCACACTGACTGTGTCACCATGATGCCCCTCATGAGGACCTTCCTAGAGTGGTTCCTGAAGGACATCATCTGAAACAAGTACGCTGGCTACCTGAGGGCCAAACCTGACAAGGGAAGGGTCTAAGACATCACCTCAAAGTGGGACTTCAGCACCCACTTCATGCCCAGCCAGAGTTTCACGTGCTTCGTGGACTTGTGTTTCCTCCACTGCACCCGCCTCAACTGCCTGCCTCTGAATGGGGCCATCCAATTCAGTCACTGGGATAAGAGGTGCTGATGGTGTGCCTACATGGTAGAGACCCTCTCCAACATAGAATCATAGAATCATAGAATCATAGAAGTAGGGTCGAAAGGGACCTTGTAGATCATCAAGTCTGACCCCCCCACCTGGGCGGGAGAAAAGACTGGACTCAAATGAGTCCAGCCAAGTAGGCATCAAGCCTCTTCTTAAAGATCCCCAGGATAGGAGCCAGCATCACTTCCTTAGGAGGTTGGTTCCAGCTCCTAGCCACCCTAACTGTGAAGTAGTTCTTGCGGATGTCTAATCTAAATCTACTCTCTAATAATTTGTGTCCATTGTTCCTTGTCATGCTGGGGGTGCTGGGGGAAACAGTGTCTCCCCTAAACTATTCTGTTCCCCCCAAGTGAGTTTATAGACAGTCAACAGGTTCCCCCTCAGCCTTCTCTTCTGAAGGCTGAACAGGTTTAGGTCCTGCAGTCCTTCAATGTAGGGTCTGCCCTGTAGTCCCCGGATCATGCGGGTGGCCCTCCTCTGGACCCTCTCAATGTTGTCCACATCCCTCCTGAAATGGGGCACACAGAACTGGATGCAGTACTCCACCTCTGGCCTGATCACCGTTGCATAGAGGGGGAGGATCACCTCCCTGGATCTACTTGAGATGCACCTGTGGATGCACGACAAGGTCCGGTTAGCCCTGCCAACCGTGACCTCGCATTGTTGGCCCATGTTCATCTTGGAGTCAATAATGACTCCAAGATTCCTTTCTGCCTCCGTGCTCTCAAGAAGGGAGTTTCCCATTCTATAAGTGTGCTGCTGGTTTCTACTGCCTAAGTGCAACACCCTGTACTTCAGTATTGAACGCATCCAGTATTGAAACGCATCCTGTTTATGTCAGCCCACTCCTGTGACCTATCCAGGTCTTGTTACAGTCTTTCCCTCCCTACTAGCGTGCTCACCTCACCCCAAATTTTGGTATCATCAGTGAATTTAAACAGGTTGCATTTCACCCCGTTGTCCAAATTGCTGATGAAGAAATTGAACAGCGCAGGCCCCAGGACCGAGCCCTGGGGGACTCCGCTGCCCACTTCCCCCCAGGTTGAATATGACCCGTCCACCACCACCCTCTGAGTACGACCCTTGAGCCAATCTGCAATACATCTGACTGTGGATGGCCACACGCCAGAGCCTGGCAGCTCCACCATAATGCTGTTCTGGACCACCAGGTGAGGGCTATCCCCGGCTGCAGCAGGGGAGTTCTCCATAAATTGCACCATCCCAGGCTGCAAGAGCCAGATGCGACCTGACATTGTGATCACCAATGAAGATGCCAAGAAGTTTGTGATCATGGACGTGACCATCCCCTTCGAGAACCAGCACCAAACCTTCACCGGCACCCAGGCTTGCAAGTGGGAGAAGTACACCCAGCTGGCCAACATCATAAGGGTCCACAGCTATGACTTGACAGTTGATGCGCTCATCGTGGGAAGGCTTGGAGCCTAGGACCCCAGCAACGAGAGCGTCCTGTGTGCCTGCCATGTCTCCCTTCATTATGCCAAGCTGATGTGCTGCCTCATGGTGTCCGACACCATCTGCTGGTCCTGTGACATCTACATGGAGCACATCACGGGTCACCGCCAGTACATCAACCCCACCAAACGGACTGCCACGGGACTGGACCCAGAGGGGACTGCCTGAACCCCCCTCTGCACCAAATGGACTTCACTTTGAGAGGATTCTTCAGCAACAGACCACCCCAGTCCACCCAAAGAGGACCCCCGTGATGAGACTCTATATGGACTGAGACACTTTCTTCTACCTACTTCCTCCACCATTGCGGACCATTGTGCAGGTTTGTGTATATCTATCTTCTTTCTCTCTCAGCATTGCGAACCCCCTCCCTCTCCTTCCCCCACTCCCCTCCCCCCACCCCTGGACTTAGTTGGCTAACATTGTATTTTCTCTAACCTAGTTGTGTTTCCCTCCTCACCCCATCCCTCTAATGTTAGTGCCTTGCTTGGGCGAATTGTATTTCCCTAATGGCTTTGTCATCTTTTTGGAGTCCCAATTATAAAAATCTACTAATAAAATTCTATCTGTTTCTAAACCAACTTAACCTATTTGGCCTTTTGAATACCTTGAATGAAGGAGATCCTAAAACTTGCTTAGGCAATTTGTTCCATTGTCCTACTACTTTTCAAGTAGAGAAAAATTATTGTATTTGATCTAGACCTGATTTGTTGAGTCTACACACAATTACCTTATACCTTGGCCACGTCTACACAAGACACTGACTGCATAGTAGCCTGTGACTAGTGCACAGAAGTGTAGTGTGGCAAATGCTATTATGTATTAGTGCTAGTCATAAAAAAGCAGTTCCTCAGTGTCACTGTGCAGTAATGCCTGTTACTGTGCACCAGTCATTTATTACTTTTATAAACAAGTAATAAATGACTGTGCAGTAATGACTGCTCAGGCACTGTCTCATGTAGATGTGGCCCTTGTGTAGTCATTTACAGCAGCTCTAAATGAATCCAAAGGAAGTTTAATTTATTATTATTTTGATTTAGTAGTATTTTACAACCTCTTTGCACTCACTTTAAAATCCATGGTAACAGGTCCACCAGAAAAGGGAAACAAAGTCACACCCAGTCTCTTTGTTTTTTCCTATGCTTAGGGAAAAGTTAAATTTGAGTAATGACAGGAAAAGGCAAGCTGCCTCTCCCCCTGCCCCTCCCCAAAAAGCCAGGAGCCCTTGTGCAAGGTCCATCTGTGTCCATTACCTCATGGCTGCTGGCATTTAAGCCATTTCTTCATTGTCTTCAAACATATTAAGATGTGCTCCTAGGTAAATGGGTTTAATACCTCCTGAAAAAGTCCTTTGAATTAAACTGTAGTGTTCTTCTCCCAAATGGAACCTCCCTTACTTTTTCTAGGGTCTTAAATTCACAGCAATGGTACCAAGGCTAAGCATAGTTCTTTGTTGAGAACATAATAACCAGATGATAATATGAATACTATGTTGTCATACATTTCAAAACATTGCTGTGACTTTTCAAGAAAAAATTAGAGCATACTAATTCAATTATTCTTTGTTAGTCAGTCTATAGTGCCAAACACATTTTGATCTTCACAGGGAGCAATCCATGTACCCTTCATTGTTCTTCAGTTTCCACTCCAATTATCTACATTTGTTTTACAAAAATTGCAAGTGTTGTCACTCTCATTGTCCATGACATTGCCAACATCAAACTTTTTACCACTAAGCATCTGATACATGCAAAGGAAATATTAGCTGACAAACTAGTATTTTATCTCCTCTTTTGCAAAATATGAATTTTGCAATGGGAATATTCTCTAGAATGAAATAAATTAGAGTAATAATTCCCCTGGATGGGGAGACTTCTACTGGATCAGTTCCACAGATTTATTATGGCATTTCCAGCACTGACCTGCTGCTGCATCTTACTATGTAGCTCCAGCACATCCACTTAGCCACCTGAGAGCTGGCTCAGCTTCCTCCTTTGCTTTTGTTTGTCTTACCAGCAAAGGGCAGGGGAGGCTAAGGATGATACAGGACCTTGCTGGTCAATAAGAGCACACTGGCAAGGGTCTTTCTATGGACCTTAGCTCTGCCTGCTTTCCCCCTAAGCTCTGGGATCCCTAGCACCAGCTTGACAGGGACCCCAGAGAGTGCTTCCCATGCTTCCCCCTAAGGCACACTATCACCCCTTGCTTGGAGTAAAATAGTTAATTTTCCCAGTCACAGTGGTCCATATTCTCACTGGTCACATCTTGTTATTTAAGATGTTATGATCCCTCTGTTCAC
Source organism: Crocodylus siamensis (assembly GCF_052110815.1). Taxonomy (NCBI): domain Eukaryota; kingdom Metazoa; phylum Chordata; order Crocodylia; family Crocodylidae; genus Crocodylus; species Crocodylus siamensis. Next base: position 53,618,116 of record NC_143395.1, read on the forward strand.
TTAAGGAGCCCTTCTTGCTAGTGCTTTCTCTCCCCAAATCACAGGGCATTATCAGTAGGTCCAGTCCACCACTGTAGGTCCAGCTTAATTAGAGCTGAGACTCACTGTGGTCTTGCATGCCTCTCCTCAATGTCTATTCTAAACACCATCTCCCTCATCAATGAAATTTCTGGGCCTAGTTTGCCTACTCAGCAGCCCCACTTCCCCCCGCCCCCTCAACCTGCATGCTAGTTCATATGCTCAGGAAGCCCTCAGGCCTTGCTCTCACCTGCAAAGCAACCTCTTGTACCTGGATCACCTGCAAAGCTTACTTGAGTTGTCCCTGCTTCTCTGGCCATCAGGCAAAGCTCCTGGCAAAGCTCTTAACTTCAGGCTGGGTGTATCTACATGAGTGCTTTAATGTGTATTGGCATATTTTAATGCATATTAAAATATCATAGAAAACCATGTGTTTTCACTAATAAACATTAAAATAAGCTAATATACCTTTTTCTAGTACCTCATATTGGAGGAACTAAATTTAATGTACATTATCAAAAGCACATTAATGAACATCCCCACTGTCTCCTATGCAAAAGATTAGTCCTTTAACAAGGCCTCTTGTATACCCTCAGAATGCAATGCAGTTCCCACTAGTGTGCCTATAGTCTTAAAGGTAGACTCCCTTTAAAGGCATGATCCCTTTCTACATAGTAGGGATGGGGATGCCCAATTACACCCCTCTCAGGAAGGGCAGGTGCATAAGGTGCCAAGCTAGTGGGGAATCTGTTGGGTCATGGGAGGGAGAGTGCCTGACTCCATAATGATGGGAATGGGGTTCTGTCACCTGAGCAAGCCTGTGAAGCAGCAAGAGGAAGTGTGGGGCTACAGTGACTTATTTGGGAATCCAGCAGAGTATCTAGCCAACTCTCTCCACAGAGTACCTTGGTGGCCTTCCTGTTCTTCTATATGTGGCCCCACTTGAGGATAGCTACTATACTGAGTGTTTCTATCAACTGGAAGACTACGGTGCTCAAGTGGTGCTCATTCACCATTTAAGCCCTGCACTGAGAGTTCTGAGAATGACCTGTACTGGGGTCAGCCCAAATGGGGCAGGGAGGTACTCAACTGTCACCGATATACACACCATGTCACTCTCCTTGGGTAGCTCCCTGGCATGTTGAGGGAGATACACCTGACAGAGTACATTCTTCAAAAAGAGAAGTATGTATGGAGAAAAGAGAATCTCCTTGTCAAGAATGTTTCTGTCTGCAGCTTCTGAGCTCAGGTCTGAATTATGACCTTGTCCACTGGGACATGTTATATGTGTGTTTTAGGGCATTGGTGGGGCTGATTGGATGCTCAAAGCAGGGCACTGACCACCCATTACAATTGTTTGGAAATGTTAATAGCCATCTTCCTGGCTGATACTTTGATTTACACCTCGGTCATTGCTTGTATTTCCTGGTACACTCATTTTTGCATGTCTGCTGAGGGAAATATAACCCCATGCTTAGTTACTGAAACACCTTCACTTTTAAATCTACTACATATTATAGTCTGGATATATCACATTTTAGATCTATCACTTTTTCCAGAGAACGGTTTCAGAAACATCTCTTAAATTGTTGTCTGTACATGTCTCCACATTTCTTTACATATCTCCTCCTGAAGGGAACTCAGAGGGAAGAGAAAAAATTGTAATTACTGAATTTTTGAATAATTTAAAATTTACCTAAGATGACTTGCTTATTAATGTTAACAGATAATGAAACTCATAATGGCAATTAATATTTCAAAGTGTATTTTTTTGTTAAATTCATTTAATATGTATTCAGACAAGTTACTAGTGAAAAGTTAAACTCTTGTTAACATAAATTGATATCATAGGTTTTTTTAGCTCTCAGTGGGTTTTTGGTTTTTTTGTTAGCCTTTATCATATATTAACACTTTAATAGCAATTACATTTTTCAAACCGAAACTATTTGGATGTAAATAGAGGTTTTGAATTCCCTACAGGTTGTAGCAACAGGGATATAGATTTGAGATTTAAAGACTACTGGGATTCTTCTGTGGACTTGCTTTGTTAAATGATTTAGAAGATTCTAGAGACTATCCACAGAACTGTGGACTGATTCCTGATGACCTACTTCAGTAACTCCTACAGGGATCTGAAATAATGTCCTATGAGAACAATCCTATGAACTGCTAATCTTGAAAAGAAATATTAGTCTTAGATTATGATTTTAAGTTGATTCTTCAATTAATTTGGAAGTTCCAACCTCAGGAATGTTGTAAATTTGGATTAAGCAAAATGGCCAAGATTTTATACTACCTATTCTACCTTCCAGACAGTCTACACAAAAATACTTATATAACATCAGGAAAGTAAACTCTTCTTTTCAGGTATGCACATGCTTGAGCCCTGCTTTCAGTGGGCAGCTGAGAGTACCAATGGCAGCTAAACCTAATCTGTTCTAAGTAGGTACCTAGCTTTCCCATGTTTTCAAAGGGCAGCCCACTGTGCTTCAAAAGCACATAAGCAATGGACAGGGAGTCCCAACAAGCACACAATAAAAAGCACTTAAAATTATATCTGTGATTTCTTGTCCCTTTGATGACTGTATATATACTATGTGCCTGTATCATCTGAGGTTGTGAACTGTCCACAGGGGACATGTTTACCTGACCCAGGATTTAGGAGGAAGCAGTGGACTGACCTATTTTTTGTGCAACCACCTGCTGGTTAGGGAGAAAGAAGAAGTAGGCTATCAATGACCAGGCTATACTCAGGATCAGAGAGTTTCAACCCACATCTCTCACTTTCCATGCAGTTGTCCTAACCATGAAACTATGGGGTCTGAATAGTTCAGGGGGAATAAAAAAACTGGCAATGGGATCCATTCACATAAGTAAGCTGCATGATTACAGCCTCTAATAGTAAATCAGCCATAGAAACACTTTATTCTCAAGAAAATGTGTTAAAAATGAAAACAAATAAGTGATAAAAATAAAACAAATGGTGAATAACTAAAACTTCAGGAACTTTCTGACTTCAAGAGATAACATGACCATGTGTGAAAGCTGAACCATTATACTACAAGCCTCTCTCAAAGAGAACGACTTTGGCTTCAGTTTTAGCTTTCTGCATGGATCAACAGATCAATGTTAATTTTTAGTTCATTGAAAGGATCTTCAGTGCAAAAAGCTTCACAACTCTCCCCATGGTTGTTTTTATTGTGTTTGGATTGCTGCTTCATTGTGTCATAATGCATTAATAGTAATCCCTTAAATTATAATGTTGAGGAAATTATTGTAATTCAGCATCATTCGATCTACATTATAAATACCTGTAATAAAGCGTTTTAGCATGGTCTTGTTCCTGAGAGGACTTGTTCATGTGGTTCTTCATGCATTACCAATGTTACAGAAAACTACATTTGACTAGCATTGTCATAACAGCTTTTATGCCAAAATATTTTCCTACAAGCATGAATACCTCAATGAAAACACTGCTCTGATGAAGCATTTTAAATAATTTGGCTTTGGTCCTCCTTTAAATTTTTAAGTTGCTAAGTCTGAAACTTTCATAGTTTCATAGTTTCATAGTTGGTAGCACCTCCTGGTGTCTAATCTGAATTTATGTTCTGCCAGCTTGTGACCATTATTTCTAGTCACTCCTGGTAGTGCTTGGGGGAACAGGGACTCCCCCAACTGCCTGCTGGTGCCCTCTGACTAGCTTTAATAGGCCACTAGATCCCCCTTCAACTTTCTCTTGTGGTGGCTGAAAAGGTTCAGGTCCCTTAGCCTCTCCTCATAGGGCCTGCCCTGCTGCCCCCTGATCATGCGAGTGGCCCTCCTCTGGACCCTCTCCACATTGTCCACATCCCTCCTGAAGTGCGGCGTCCAGAACTGGATGCAGTACTCCAGCTGCGGCCTGACCAGTGCTGCATAGAGGGGGAGGATCACCTCCTTGGCCCCGCTTCAGATGCATCTGTGGATGCATTACAAGGTGTGGTTGGCCTTCCTGACTGCATCCCCACACTGCCAGCCCATGTTCATCTTGGTATCAATGATGGCTCCGAGATCCTTTTCTGCCTCTGCACTGACAAGAAGGGAGTTTCCCAACCTGTAGGTGTGGTGCTGGTTCTTCTTTCTCAGGTGCATCACCTTGCACCTGTCAGTGTTGAATGCCATCCTGTTCTCATCCGCCCACTCCTGTAACCTGTCTAGGTCCGATTGTAGCCTATTCCTTCCTTCTAGCATGCCCACATCCCCCTACATCTTAGTGTCATCAGCAAATTTGAACAGGGTGCTTTTTACCCCCTCATCCAGGTCACTGATGAAGATGTTAAGCAGCGTGAGCCTGAGGACCGAGACCTGGGGGACCCCACTGCCCACGTCCCTCCAGGTCAAAAATGACCCATCCACTACCACTCTCTGGGTGCGGCCTTCCATCCAGCTGGTGACTCATTTGACTGTGTAGGTGTCAACACCACAGTCCCCCAGTTTTTTTAATGAGAACAGGGTGAGAGACAGTGTCGAAGGTCTTCCAAAAGTCCAGAAAGACTATGTCCTCTGCTGCCCCTGCATTTAAGAATTTTGTGACCTGGTCGTAGAAGGCCACCAGGTTGGTCTGACAGGACCTGTCTCTAATGAACCCGTGTTGGTTGCCCCTAAGCATAATCTCCCCTGCTGGCCTCTTGTGGACGTGTGCCAGAATAATTCTCTTAAAAAGCTTACCCAGGATCGAGGAAAGACTAACTGGCTTATAGTTCCCCAGGTCCTCCTTCCTCCCCTTTTTGAAGATGGGAACCACTTTGACTCTCTTCCAGTCCTCTGGCACCACACCAGAGCACCACAAGTGCTCGTAAAGCCATGCGAGGGGTCCCGCAATGACCTTAACCAATTCCCTCAGCACTCTGGGGTGGAGATCATCTGGACCAGCTGACTTGAATACATCCAGTCCCTCCAGAAGTTCCCTGACTAGTTCCTCACTGACCCTTGGCCTAGGTGTGCCTCCCCTGGGGCCTGAGGGGGCTTTAATTTAATGAGATCTGATATTCACAATACATCTATTGTATGCACGCAGCAGATAGAGCATGAATAAATTACGCTATTGCAAGTACATTTTGAAATAGGTCTTTTAAAATATGCAGAAGTATTTTGTTATCATTACCTCCAGTTCTGATGGTATTAATATGTCTTAACTTCAAGATGTGAGTTCCTCTACCTAGTATAACTAAAATGTAAATAATTTTTTTCTGACAATATTACTAAAAAGAGCTTTAGTAAAAAATAAACTTAATGAACAAATATGGATTTCTTTGTTTCATAACTGTAATGAAGTTAGAGAACTGCTGTAACTTAGGTAGTCATTAAAATTAAGTGTTTGTACATGTAAAAGTGAAAATTTTGGCCCCTCTAGATGTTCAGGTAAAGGTGTGATTGGATATGCAATTCACACAATCACACCTCCTGCCATTTTACATGTGACTGGCAGGAGACATGGCTTTACTGTGGGATCATGAATCATACCCCATCTTGCCTTGGTGCAGAAATAGGCTAAACTCATGATCCTGGGTTCCCCCTGCACCAGCAAGAAGCAAGCTCCTATGGCTGGGAGCCTCATCTGCTGACATATGAACACAGCCACAGGTACATCCCAGAGGTTGCTGCAGCAGGTATGCTGCAGTTGATGCAGTAATTCAATTGCTTCAGGCACCCCATGGCTACAAAGTTACAGCTGGCACAGTGCCCTAGGCACTGGGGAGCCCCTGTAGCTGAGACACCAGTCAGCTGCAGTTTTGCAGCTGCAGGATACATGAAGCACCCCTAAAGCTGGGGTAGTGGATAAGCTTAAGTCTCCCTGCCGCAGTGACCCCATGCCACACATTCAATTAATGATGTGATAGGAAGCAGTTACAAAGTTATTACACATATTGGATGCATCTATATGTTCATTAATGTGGCTTTATTATGGAGCATTACATTTAGTACTTGTATAATGCACAGTAACCAGCCTTACTGCGCAGCAGTGTTGGTGCATACCTTTTTAGTGGGACTAGAAGCCTGTCCTACTCCCAACTCTAAGCTCTATAGATATATACACACATGCAGTAAAAGCTCTGTTATCTGGCATGAGTGGGGAGTGGAGGGTGCCGGTAATCTAAAAAAGCTGGCTACCTGAGGCAGGGGTTTTCGTCCAGATGCGGAGCTGGGGGTGGGGGTGGTGGCAGCAGCCACACACGGAGTGGCAACAGCACAGGCTGGTGGGTGGTAATAGTGGCCACCATGTGTGAGGTCCCCCCCCGCCACCTCATCCAGCTACTTGGCCGGAAATTCCTGTAAGTAGAGTATGCTAGTTAGTACTAAAATGCAGCTAACACAACTTTTACTCTGTGTGTGTGTGTGTAGAGAGAGATATAGATATAGATGTAGATATAGTGCAATTCAGCTTTTATAACCAGCTCACAGGGCAAGAAATAAATAGGCAGAAAGAATCAGGGAGAAAGAATAACAAAATATCGGCTATATCTTACAATTGAAGTCAATGAACATCCACACAAATGTGGAAATCTGTGCAAGGAGAGCTACTTGCAAAATCCAAGTCTAAATTACTAACAGTACAGCACAATACTGTTGATTCAGTAATTTAACAATGTCATGTGTCTTCCAGTAGTTCTGCTGCTGTGGTTGACCACATAAATAAGGCATACATCCACAAATTTATCATAAGCAGTCATCAGCTGCAGGTTTGTTGATAAACTTACAAAATACAAGCTGACAAAATGATTAAACTAAAATAAATTCCTGTGACCACTAAGCAAGGCCATAAAAGCTATATGACACAGCTGGACATATCTACCACTTGGTTAACCCGTACACTAGCAGTCTCAGAGTTTACATTGAAAGGACATGGTGAACTGCATTCAACCAAAAGCTCAGAGACCTATCATAAAACCACAGAATCTTTACTGAAAGAATTTATCAATGCTATTAATCTGTGTAGGGAATTTGTCCTTTTCTGTGAGTGTAAAAGGATTATGAGACGTCCTTAATGTTCGGGATTATGAGAATGTTCTTAATCCGTGTGCCTCTTCTAGAGGAATAAATTATCAGATTACATGACTGAGTTTAATCACAGTCTCCAAAAGACTACATTTTCTTTCAGACAGCATTTAAACTCAAAACCTTTAATACAGAATTATATTAGTTAAACTAGCAGTCTATTCCTTTAAGAGACACTGGGACTATGGAGAGTTAATGGATTTTTCATTATGCCATTCCTTAGAGAAAAGGCCAAATTCCTCATACATATTAGGGGATGCAATCCAAAGTGTCCATTTATTGACCCAAGGGAAAAGAAACTGATACAGATTTTAAACTGTTTTTTTTTCCAGTTACCACTAGTGCCAGGTGAATACTAATTCTATCTAACCATGTCATTGGCTTTCTGTATTAACTAAAATTTTATTTCCAAATGCTGCAATTTGATGTAAAATGGGGGCATTTGCATAGGATAAGTTATTGTTTGACAAACCCCCGAACAAGGTTATGAAAAGAAAAAAGAAAAGGAAAATCAACATGAAAACTAAACATCACTACATTTATTACTTTTAGCTTGTTTTATTATTATGGGAACATCATTTACTTGATTTAATTCTATTAGTTTCTGTCACTCTGAGCCAGACCTAGCCTCTGAGTTGATGCTAGTGGTGCTAGAATGCCAGTGCCAATTACACTGAACAAGCCAAGGGCCAAAAACTAAGAAGCATTGGTACTATGGGAAGAAAGTAGCTTGTTACTTAAGTGTTGTTAATAAGTCACTGATGCTGTCTCTACTGTTTGTTGAAAAGGCACTTCAGAATGACATCTTGGACAGTGGAAGGGCACAATTGTCATGAATGCCATTCATTATTGTTGCTTCATATTTCTCTATTAGTTGTTTGGCAGTGTGTTGATTATGTCACAGTAATCAGAGACATAAAGATCTATTGAGTCATCTAGCTCATCTCCCATGGGCCAACGTAGGATTGCTCCATTCTTGTAGGATTATGCACTATGTTTCTTCTTAGAGTACAAATGTCTTTTTTTCTTTTTTTCCTTTTTTCTTTTTTTTTTAACCTTTGGTTTGTTTTCTAGTACTCGTCCAGTAAATTTTTGGGTGTTTCTAAATCTTTAAACTGGATGTCTTTTGAGAATTAGTTCAGTAATAATGAGCAGAAATTGCAGTTAATTAGGCTTAAAATTACATTTAAAAAGCTGGTGTGTGACTATGTATAATGCAAGTTGCCAGTTAATAATACAGATTTGTTATCTAGGGCAGAATGCTTTTTTCTCTGCTAAGTGACACATACTTTTTTTAAAGCCACCCAATAATATTTAACTTTACTCTTTATAATGGATTCAAGTGTGCTTAAATGCCTGAATGCCTTACATGACTACATGCTTGCTTTATATGAATAAGTGTGTTCCAACTGTGTGTGCTACAACTTAATATTGCTATGGAAGCATTTAATTCCATTTACATTTAGTTGTGATTTAACTTCACTATGAAGAAACAGAAATATTGTGTAGACTTCTGAAGCTTTGAAAAATAAAAAAGTTACAAGTAGCAGTACACTTTTACACTTCACTGAAAGCAACATGGTCATGCTACCTGTACCAGAGTACCCTGTGCTCTGTCACTAGCAAGGGCCTGAGTGGCAGTTGGGCAGCCTGAAGTACCCTTCAATGCCAATTAGGCAGAGTTGCCTGATTGGGAGCAGGGCCCAGCTTTGCTGGATAAGAGCTGAGCCCAGAACTGCAAAGAGGCAGCAGTTTGCTGCCAGCAGCTGCAGAGAACGCCATCTGGCTGGCTGCTGCTCAGAGCAACATCTTGGAGATAAGGGCTGAGGCTATGGGGAAGGAAGAGGTCCCATGGTCCTTCGTATGACCAGAACCTGCACCATGCCAGGGATGGGTGGCCTGTTGAGACTGTCTGTGTCAGGACTGTCCCTCAGAAATGCCAGGGGAGTTACTGCCCTGGTGAAAGGTGAGTATGGGGCACCTCCTAACCCCAGCTCCATATCTCTGGTGGGTAAAATTGAGCACAGGGACCCCAAACTCACTGAGACTCCTGAGGCAGGGTCTAAGTCAGTGGAGGGACTTGTGGCAGCACCCAGATTCTTGGTGGAGGTTTAAGGCTGCATACAGAAGCCAGTGTGAAGCTCCAGGGGAGTGGGGTCCTCAGCCTTAGGGCCAATAATAAGGGGCTAGCCCAGGGACAGTTTGATTCATAGACATTTGGGCTGAAAGCGACCTCGGAAGATCGAGTCCAGCCCCCTTCCTGAAGGCAGGAAGTCAGCTGGGGTCATAGGATCCCAGCAAGATAAGCATCCAATTTACTCTTGAAGGTGTTCAATGTAGATGCTTGAACCACCTCTGCTGGCAGGCTGTTCCAGACCTTGGGGGTTCGGACAGTAAAGAAATTCTTCCTTATGTCCAGCCTGAAACGGTCTTGCAGGAGTTTATAACTATTCGACCTCATAATCCCTTGGGGCGCTGTGGTGAACAAACGTTCCCCCAGATCCTGGTGGTCACCCCTGATAAACTTATAGGTGGCCATCAGATCACCCCTGAGCCTGTGCTTTTCCAGGCTAAAGAACCCCATGGCTCTCAGCCTGTCACCGTAAGGTCTGTTTTCCTGACCCTGATCATGTGCATGGATCTTCTCTTGACTCTCTCAACCTTCTCCACATCCTTTTTGAATTATGGGGCTTAAAACTGGACACAGTACTCCAGCTGTGGCCTCACCAAGGCCGAGTACAAGTGGAGGATAACGTCCCGGGATTTGCTTGAGAAGCATCTATGGATGGAAGCCAGCGTTTTGGTCAGTTTACTAGCTGCAGCATCTCATTGAAAGCTCACATTCATCTTGTCATCAAAGATGACCCCCCAAGTCTCTTTCTTCTGTAGTGCTAGCCAGCGTAGCACTACCAAGCCTATAAGGATGCTGCAGAACGAGGACAGGGGAAGCAGGATCCTCCCCCATACTACCGTTTTTATTTCATTGGGGGTTTTTTTGGTTCGTAAAATGGCTATGCACCACCTATTAAGCCCAGTGTGGCTGCAATCAGCCTGGAGGGGAAAAGGATACTCCCCAGCCCACAGGGAAGTGCAGGGAAGCCAGCACCGGGAGAAGCCTTGTAATAAGCCCGGGGAAAAATCGGGACCTGCTCCTTGGAGAATAAAGATCCCACAGATGTTCTAATAATACAAAAAAAGGAAAGAAAGGAACCTCTTCAGTTTAATTATTTTGCCATTTCCCAAGGCCATTTCCCCTGTTCATGGCCTTGGGATCTGGGGCGGAAACTGGCAGTAGGTCATGATAGAGGCGGGTAGTCCCACCTCCCTTTCATTAACATCTCTAATAAATAAAATAAAAATCCTTTTTACCATTGAAGACATGGCAGGTGGGAAGAGAGAGAGTGTAAGAACTCCACTTCAACCAACCAAAGGTTGCGAGCACCTCTGAGAGGACCAGTGAATGTCTGCCACCCCTACCCGGTAACTACCTGGCAGTCTCTGTCTTTGTTTTTCTGGGTTTTTTCTACTGTTAGATTTAATTCTGTAATACTTAATCCAGCTCTTTACACTTTCCTGTGTGTTCTCTTTTTTTATCTTAATCAGTTAAATATTTCTATTACTAAATGACATGCATCACCTTCAGCTATGTAGTTATCTTTCCTTGATCGGTTTGTAATTTTCCCCTTTCTCCCAGACAATTCTTGTCTTCTGCTTTCTTTTGCTTTTTTTCCTTAATGAAAGTCCATATAGAACCTAGACAGTATATGAACCATGTGTACAGGAACCACAATTTAAAAAATGCCTTATGAATTTGGAATTGTCATTAGAAACACATAATAAAAATATTTTATTGTTGTGAAATTATATCTGTCTGTCTTGTATGTTTTTTTATAGTGGATCAGTTCTTATAAAGGATTGATTCTGTATATTATATGTAAAATTATACTATTGTTTATTCATTTAGATTTGTTTAGGTATTTGTGCATCCATGTTATTATACTCATGCATATCTCAACAAAAGTCCATGGGTACTTTAAGTGTGTAGTGCAAACAAACGCCATACTGTTTAAAATTATTTATACTCTTAAATACTTTCTTCAAGTGGGGCCATAAAGTCTATATAGAAGAATTCTTAGAGCAACTATGTCTGTGGGGAAGAGAAGACTGTTCTCCCACTCTTTTTGTATAATCCAGACAAAGCTTCACTGCCCATGAGCAAACAATACTTCTAGCCAGTGGCAATTATTACTTTAAAATGTGAGACTAAAAAGGCAAGTAGGGCTTCAGTCTGACTTTCCTCTGACGTGGGGAACAGTATAGACTGACTTTTCTATTGGATAATAGCACTGGATATGCTCCCTGGGAGCTCCTAGACGTATTAAGTTTTTCTAGAAGTTTGCAAGTATCTAAAAGGCTCAAATGAGACCATAATTTATACATTCCTATTTTTAAATCTGTTTAGTTTTAAAGTACTAATTTATTCAATATCTGTCCTCACATATAAGACATAATTTCACTAAAAGGATGGTGTGGCAAAGGGTAAAGCAAATATCTGATTAAATTATTCTGCGGTGCACTTCTCTCCCAGTCACCTGTAATAGAGTGTTCTCACATTGGTTGTTAATGAATCAGATTGACCTCTCTGATAGTTTAAACAAATTTGTTTCGTGTCCTCCCCAAAGCCTTTTGTTATTGGATTTTTTATTTCTGCCTGCTAGTTGGCACCTCCTATTTGTCAGGGTACATCATGTATCTAAACACTTTATAGTTATTTATGTAACTTACATTTTTTTCTGGTTATCCATTGAATTCAAGGTCACTCTACTAGTAAGACTATATTTAAAGTCAACAGCCACAGCTGACAGAGAAAATTGTACCAATTATGTTTGCTTGTTTCAACATCTTGTTATCAGCAAAGGTAATAGTGAACATATCTTGTCATCAGATTACAAAAAAAAAGGAAAAACTGTTGATGGCTCCATAGATAGACACATACATTACCTTAGTGTTCCAACTCTAGGTGAAACATTCTGTTGCATTTGTAACTGTAGTATAACATTAAACTATTTTTGAAGCTCCCCCTCTCCACCTCAGAGAATAACCTTTTTCTTTACCTCTTCTCTATTATCTGAGAGTTTATGATATCAGTATAAGATGTCATTGTAATCCAAATCCCAAGCTCCCGGCAGTATTACAATTTAAACTCATGCCCTAGACACAACGATTTAATTTGCTATCATAGAACTACATGAATCTCTGGATATTAAATCAAATTAATTTCTTTAAATTACTGTTAAACTTTGGGAAACCTACAACTATTACTTAATTGACCTCTAATAGAAATAAAGCAGTAACTTCTGCCTTAAATTCGTACCTTTATATTACCAATTCTTGGGCAACAGCAATCTACATGAATATGCAGTTCTTATGAACTTTCTCTATTAGGTGAGGATAAGGAATATAGTTAATACAAAATGCATTAAAAGGATATAATTTGAATGGTGAGAAAGGCAACGCACATTTAGTGTTACTTTCCCATGAATTCTAATTTTACAATTTACAAAAGTATTTAATCAACGAGTACTTTGATTACAGTGGCTGCTGTTAAGTAATTCTAATATAAAAAGAAGAAGAAAAGTAGAGTTGAAGTTTCAGTTTATCTGTTTTTCCAATAATGTAAAGATATCCCCAAAGACATAATTTTTTGGCTAAGAATAATGCATAAAACAGTTCATGAATAATTAATTATATGCTTGTTTTACCCATAGGTACTAGATATTTCTATATCTGGAGACATTTTTGATAAATTTGTGCTGGAGAGATGAAAGTAACTTTTGTGTAAGCAATACAATTAGAACAGAAATTAGAAGCATAAACTGATTCAGACAATATTTTTTCATCAAATGTCAACATAATGACATTTTTCCATTCTGAGAACATTGGTGTCTTGTGTCCCATCTGAACTTGATATGCAACTTCTCCTTTTAAGTCTCAAACCTCCTTATTCTCTCATTCCCTTTTTCCTCACATAAACAGAAAGGAAAGATGCAATCATAATACATTTTCCATGACTGGCGTAATTGTGCCATAAATCAAAAAGATCCCATGATCAAAAATTCCATAAATTCCCTAAGCAACTTGTTTCATTGCCTTACTTTTCTTACAGTTAAAATATCGTGCCTGAGATGTAATCCCAATCTTTTTTTCCACAATTTAAACGCACTGCCTTCTGTCTTGTTTTCTCTAGCAGTTATTTCTCTTCTTCTTACATGCTAATCCTTGTATCACCTTTCTTGTTCACTTTTGGAGTCTCCCCAATTTTGTAGAAACTGGACAAACCCTAAGCAATTGGCACATACAAACATTTTACTTTAGTGGTGGAAAATTTATGCAGATAGAAATGATTTTGGAAGAGGAAGCAGTACAGATATTCAATCTTCAATACACCCTACTCCTTTGCTTCCTTCCAAAACTAGGGTGATCCTGGTCTGGGGATAGTATGGGCTGCTCTAATCTTCCCATTTTCAAAGATCTAAAGCAACTGAGAAAAGCATGTCTAGGATGAAGTCTCTTAAAAAATTGATATGTCCTTAAAAAACTAAGAAATCCTGACTTTGATTGAAGATCCGTGATTGGAAAGAGATTGAAGGCAAGGGTAGATGGCTAAAGTAAAGTAGCACCACTTTTTTTAGTACTGGTGTCTGAGTAGGAACAGAGCACCCTGCAGGAAGCATTCTTTCAGGGCTTTGTAGCCCATAGAAAAATCCATAGCCTCCTCCCCCAGCTATGTTCTGTTACTGTAGCTGCCTCTGCTGCCTGTAGTGGCTTCTGCTCTAAAAGGTAAGCAGGGATGGGCAGTTAGGTGCAGTAAGTGGCACAGGGATGGGCTGGTGTGACTGGATGGAGCTGTGGGGCCAGGTGGTGAGAGAAGCATTGGTTGTGGTCCCTGCTGGGAGTGGGGAAGCAGGCCTGGTGAGGGTAAATTTAAGGGGTGGGAGAGGGGTAGCACCATATAGGTTATGATCAGGGGTGTTAGGATATGAGGTGAGTAGGGGAATTCTGCTGTAAAAGCATTGCTGCAGTCAAACAGGACTGTGTTAGAAGTCGATGTTAAACCCCTACATTTGAATCCCACACTTGTTTCTATCATCTGGAGCCAGGAATAAGGGTTATGTTTGCACTACATAAAACATATAAATAACAGTAAAAAAAATGCTAGATCCAGTAAAAAAGTTAGCATATTTTCAATAAAAAAACTGAAACTTATAAAGCACCTTGCATGCTTTTCATACTGGGAACAATAAAGTGAGAAAGAGGTGACAAGCACCTGCTAGCTGTTTCTCCTCCCCTCATCTCTCCTCCCCTTCCCTCATCTCCCAGTCTACAGGAACTGTAGGAATAGCTGCTCCCTTTGCTTCCTCCAGAACGAGGTGTCCACAGGAGGAATGAAGCTATGAGAAAGTGTGAAGATGTTCAACCTGCTAAGAAAAACTCTCTCAGGAATAATTTCTAACTTGTTGTAATCAGGTTATATTTATCCTGAAAAAAGCATTTTTGCCTGTGGGGGCAGTGGGGGGCAGGGGGGGAAGCTTGAACCTCTTCACACTTTTGCTTTCTGTTGGGAGAAGGTCAGTCCCAAATCTACTAGCAATTCTCCCAGTCGAAACTAAATAGATAGATTAGTAACTGTCGGTGTCAAACAGGGCACATCCACATGGGAATTTAAGTGTGATTAATTGTAATGCTCATTAAGTTAATGTGCATTAAGCAATTTTTGGCAAATGTCTACATATGCAGAGACTTGGCACTTAAGTTAGTGGACTTGGCAAGTTAGTGCCAAGTCCCTGCAGCCCTGCCATGTTCCCCTAGTGGCTGTGCAGATGGCACTAAAGTTTGTCCTGGGTCATGTCTACAATTATGTTAATGCACTTTAACTAATTTCCTTTGCATTTGCAAGTATCAAAATTAGGTGTAATTAGCCCAATTGTGCCATTTTTAATATGTATTAAGGGCACACACAAAAATGCATGCCCATAATGTGCATTAAATTAGGCTAAAGAGGCTTAACATGTCTCATGCGGATGCACCCACAGAGTAGGATTATCATTTCCTATATCTTTGTACACTACATTTCCGTTAAAGTAGTTCTAAATTGCCTTTATTTTTATTTGTGACATCACATGCCTGACTCTTAACTTCCAGATTTTCTCTGCAGTTCTACTTCCCCGCCATCATAACATTCATATAAAAGCAATGAAGGGACATTAAGAATATAAGAGAGCTCAGGAGGCTTGTCAGTGTGGCCCTAAGGGACCACGACCCCAGGGTGAGGGGAGTTCAAGAAGAGTGGTTGCTCCTCAAAGGAGCAATCCTCATTCACAAGCTAATTCTATTCCATCCCAGAGGAAAGGCAGCAAGAGGGTACAGCAGCCCCCCTGGCTCTTCAGGGATCTAGCAGATCTCCTGAGGCTAAAAACAAAGGAGGATGGAGGATGGAATTCACCTCCAAACAATGGAGGATGGGATTCACCTCCAAGGATGATTATTCTGCACTGCTCCGGTCCTGCAGGGAACAAATCAAGAAAGCCAAGGCTGCAACTGAACTCCAACTGGCTTTGAGCATCAAGGAAAATAAAAAGTCCCTTCTCAGATATGTGGGAAGCCAGAGGAAAAGCAAGGGCAACACTGGACCCCTGCTGAGCCAGATGGGGCAACTGACAACTGATGCCCAGGTAATGCCAACCTATTAAATGAGTACTTTGCATCAGTCTTTCATCAGTCTCATGGGATGCCTATGCCTACCACAGGACAGGGCGGTCTGGGTGAGGGAGAACCCCTGTCCTCCATTAATGCTGGCTTTGTGAAAGGAACACCTTGAGAAGCTGGATACCTTCAGTCAGCCAGCCCTGACAATCCACACCCCAGGGTACTCAAGGAGCTGGCAAGTGTCGTAGCCCAGCCCCTGGCACCTATCTTTGAAAACTCCTGGCAATCTGGTGTAGTGCCTGAAGACTGGAAGAAGGCCAATGTGGTGCCTATCTTCAAGAAAGGGAGGAAAGTGGATCCGGCTAACTATAGTCCTATCAGCCTGACTTCTATCTTGGGAAAGATCTTAGAAAAGATTTTTAAAGAGGCCATCTTAATGGGCTAGCCGACACAAACATCCTAAGGAATAGCCAGCATGGGTTTGTTGTGGGTAGGTCTTGCTTAACTAATCTAATTTCCTTCTACAACCAGGTGACCTATCACCTGGACAAGGGAGAAGAGATTAATGTCATATAACTTGACTTCAAAAAAGCCTTTGAACTTGTATCTCATGATCACCTCTTGGCAAAACTGGCCAATTGTGTCCCTGGCTCCACCACGATCCGCTGTCTGGGAAATTGGCTCTGTGGTCGGACCCAGAGGGTAGTAATTGATGGATGTCAATCATTATGGCATCCTGTGACCAGTGGGGTCCCTCAAGGCTCTGTCCTTGGACCCATATTGTTCAACATCTTCATTAATGATGTGGACATTGGAGTCAGAAACAGACTAACCAAGTTCAGTGATGACACCAAACTTTGGAGCAAAGCATCCACACCAGAAGACAGGCGGGTGATCCAGGCTGACCTGGACAGGCTCAGCAAATGGGTGGACGAGAACCTGATGGTGTTTAACACCAAAAAATGCAAGGTTCTCCACCTTGGGAGGAAAAACCTGCAGCATCCTTATAGGCTCAGCAGTGCTACGCTGGCTAGCAGCACTACGGAAGTAAGAGACTTGGGGGTCATCATTGACAACAAGATGAACATGAGCCTGCAATGTAATGCTGCAGCTAGTAAAGCGACCAAAATGCTGGATTGCATCCATAGATGCTTCTCAAGCAAATCCTGGGACATCATTCTCCCCTTGTACTTGGCCTTGGTGAGGTCGCAGCTAGAGTACTGTATTCAGTTTTGGGTTCCACAATTCAAAAAGGACGTGGAGGAGCTTGAGAGAGTCCAGAGGAGAGCCATGCGCATGATCAGAGGTCAGGAAAACATATCTTACGATGACAGGCTGAGAGCCATGGGGCTCTTTAGCCTGGAAAAGTGCAGGCTCAGGGGTGATCTGATGGCCACCTATAAGTTTATCAGGGGTGACCACCAGGATCTGGGGGAACGTTTGTTCACCAGAGTTCCCCAAGGGATGATGAGGTTGAACGGTCTTAAACTGTTGCAAAACCATTTCAGGCTGGACATAAGGAAGAATTTCTTTACTGTCTGAGCCCCCAAGGTCTGGAACAGCCTGCCATCAGAGATGTTTCAAGCACCTACATTGAACACCTTCAAAAGTAAATTGGATGATTATGTTGCTGGGATCCTATGACCCCAGCTGACCTCCTGCTGTTTGGGCCGGGGGCTGGATTTGATGATCTTCCAAGGTCCCTTCCAGCCCTAATGTCTATGAAATCTATGAACATTTATGGTGTCATAATTAGATCTAGAAATTTGACATTCATTGCCTGAGTCTGTAGTCCTTCAAAGATTTAAATGTGTCTGAACTTTAGACACTGAATGACATGCTGGCTTCATTAAAGTAAATGGTAAAAATGCTGTGTCAGTTTTCCACCTATTGAATCTATGGGATTATGTATAGTGACTAAAATTAAGTACATATAAGTCTTAGTAGGTTTGGGGCCATATTTTTTTATCTATGATGTGCATCCATTTTGACTTTACTTTTACTTCATCTGGACTCCTTACCTTTCTCAAAGCTTACTCTTGCATTAAAACTAGTCCTTTAAAACTTCATACATTGCCATGGAATAATTTCCTACCCCAGACATATATTTTGTGCAGTAACTTGAAGTTAATTCATTCTATTCTTTTTTCATGCCCAAAATAACATGTTACCCCAAGCATAAATGCGTTTTTCCATATGGGGTAAAAATTTACCCAAAGCCTATGTTAATTCATTGGGGTAATGTGTTACCCGAATGTAATTTCTGTATAAATGATAGGCCTAGACCTGTTTGGCCACTTTGGGTGGATGCACCTGAATGGTCAGCATTCATTCACACCTCATTCATGTCCACCTCAGGTATCCATGGTAACTAGTGGATGGCCATCCTCCACTCTGCTTTTTCAGAAGATGTGGTAATCCCTTTTGTTAACCGTTTTTTTGCAGGCTGCAAGGTCATCAAAACACCCTCTCGTTTGCCAAAAAAAGCCCCCAAACCCAAATCCACTTCTGCTCTCTTTTCTTATGGCAAAACTCCACCACACCTGCCCTCTTCATAACATACACACTACTTTACCCTGCCTTTGTTGGAAGTGAGGACAAGGAGCAAAGGTACAGCAGAGAAGAAATAGAACAACATCATACTGCAATACAGCATGCACTATGGAGTGCCATTCAACAGGAAGGACTTGACACCCCTCCCGCCCGTTTTACCTGCTCTCAATAAGCCCCTGAATCTGTGGTTTCCAAACAGCATCCACCCCCATTTGGCTTGCCTGCAAAGTGTGGATGCTGGTCTCTGGCTTCTGTACTCAGGAGCAGAGGGTGCTACCAGAGCTGCCATAGGGCAGGGAAGAATTGCTTCTGTGAAAGCATAGGTGGGCAGGCTTGTGTTTGATTGTTATTTATATGCATTCAGCAGTAATCAATTTTTTCTTTTTCTCTGCAGTCCAGGATAAGAAGGAAGGGCATATTCAGTGCTGCTGCTTGTTTTGCACAGGTAACTAGGGATGACAGTGACACAACCACTGATGCCATCTTATCCGAAGGCAGTGAGGATCCTGACTTTGTTGCAGACATGGGAGATTGTTCAAAGCAAGAAGACCATGTGTCTACGGAAGCTTCATCCAGCTCAGATGAGGAGGAGTTGGTGCCACAAGCAGAAGCGATGCCACTTCCAGTGGGAAAGGGAAGAGGACCAGCCTGGGGCCACCGTGGAAGACCAAGGAGAGCTACAGCAGGACATAGAGCAGAACTAATGCCACCACCCCCAAAAACATTGCAGAGGATGACACATTTAGAGGAAGGAATGGCAAAGTGTGGTACAGAAACCCACAGCTAATTCATCATTGGAGACCAGCCAAGGACATAGTCCATGAAAGTGCTGGGCCAACAAGAGAAAGAAATGAAGGCACAGTGGTGGAAATGTTCAACCTGTTTCTCTCACAAGATATCCTGACTGTTATCATTAGATAAACAAACAGAGAGGCAGAAAGAAGATTCAGGGAGTGGAATGATAGCCCATCCTGCAATAGAAAGGAGTGGAAAAAGCTGGATGAAATAGAGCTGAATGTTTAAATTGGTCTCCGACTGCTAAGTGGTCTATACCACGGTGGTCGCAAGGTACTGAAGGAGTTGTGGGAGCAGCACACTGGGTGTTCTTGCTTCTGTGCCACCATAAGTTTAAAATGATTCCATCAAATCACCAACTACCTGAGATTTGACAACAAACTGATATGTGATGAGAGCTGTGGACAAGCTTGCTGCCTTTAGAAATAGTTGGGCACAATTTGTGGAGCAACTCAGGAAATGGTATATTCCAGAATATACCTGGTGGTTGATGAGCAGCTCATTATATTCAGAGGTTGCTGTCCCTTCTGACAGCATATGCCCAGTAAGCCTCCCAAATATGGCTTGAAATTTTAGTGGTGCTTTGATGCAGTAACATCATTCCCCCGTTTGGAAATATCTACCTAGGCAAGCCACCAGAAGCTGTACACCAAGGTAATCTTGGTACCCAGGTTGTTGAAAAATAGGTTCATCCCTGGTACAAGATGGGAAGGAATATTGTAGGTGACAGTTTCTTCACAAGTACTGACCTTGTAGAAAGACTGCTACAGCAGGACTTGACCTATGTCGGTATGATTCAGACAATCAAGGCCGATATCGCAAACGAAATGCGAGCAAATCAAAGAAAGGAAACTTTTAAATCCATTTTTGCTTTTGATGAGGAATTCACTCTAGTTTCCTATGTACCAAAGAAGTCCAAGGTTGTACTGTTGCCCTCAGGCATGCACCATGAACTGCCAGTTGGTGGAAAGCAAAGAAAGCCAGGCATCATCTATGACTACAGTAAAAACAAGGGTGGGGCGGTTAACCTTGACCACTTAGTTTGTATGACCACCTGCAGACAGAAAATCAAGAGGTGGCCAATGACATTATTTTTCAATATGCTGGATGTGGCTGCCATTGCCAACCTCATCATTTGGCTAGGCTACAACAGAAACTGGAAGCAAAGATCACATTTAAGAAGATGGCACTTTTTTTCTGCAAGAGCTTGGAGAAAAGTTGATTGATGGACAAATAAAATGAAGAATGATGGATACATGTAGTCTGTCTAAATCCGTCAAGTCTGGTATGACCGTCCTAACTTACAAACTGCCACAATACACCCCAGTAGAACCTTCTGCAAGCATAATTGAATATTGTGCTTTTTGCCCAAGGACAGATGACTGCAAAACCGAGAAACAATGCGATTTGCTTGTGTTCACAACAGTATATCACTGCTGCTTTGTGAAGATTGCAATATTTAGTTAAAACAGTTAGGAATGTTTTTGGATGTAATTATTAGTTCAAAAACATGTGAACTGCAGACTTAGCAAGTTGTTAATTCACATTTGAAACTCTAAAAAAAGTTAAAATTTTGTTTATAGTTCTAGTTAAATAATATTTTGAGTTCAAATAGTCATAAATACTCTTTCAAATAATTTGTATATTTAATAAAAATAGTTTTTGGTACATTTATACTGTTGTCACTGGTTCCATTTTGTTCATGTGGGTCGGGTAACAAGTTACCTCATGATACCAACAATATCGAATTGTGGGGTAACAAGTTACCTCATGATACCAACAATATCGAATTGTGGGGTAACAAGTTACCTCATGAGAACAAAAATGGTTATGGTTTCATGGGACTGGATGAGGGTTAAGTTCAGTCACTATTTTGGTTCTATGCTATATATATCTATATATATATATAATTAGAGACAGTTGTTGTATTCCAAACCTTTGCTTTTCCTTAGATTTTGTATCTATGTGCATACGTAAACATGAATTATTATTACAATTGTTTTACTCTTCCCTGCCCTTTTATATATGTCCCTATGTCCATTTACATATTATCTATGTAAAACTTTTAAAGTTAGAATTCTGGTGAATAAAGAGCAAAAGATACAGCAAATACATAGCAGCATCTACTTATCCTTATCCATTTCATTTATGAAAATCATGAAAGTTGCATTTCTATTATGCAAAGAATCTCATGTTGACTTAAGCAGGGCTGAATTATCTCAATGGTCATTTCTATATTAAATAGAAAGTGTTAGGGTGACAATAATTTGGATTATTAGGGATCACTGGATTTGCAGCTGAATACAAGGCACAACCTGTAGCCTAACAAAGCTGGTGACCACAAGGCAGAGTGATAGCTAAGCCAGCCATTTGCTTATACTAAGTAACCATTTTAACTGTGTCAACCATTTTCTGAGAAAAAAGCAGAAAGTGAATCTGTGTGAGTCTGTGTGCTGTGAACCAGCTGTATTAAGGAACGAGATAAGATACAGGAGCCCCAAAAAAGATGGAAGATGTTACAACCTAAGACAGAAAAACAGACTAGAATGTGAAAAACAACATGGAATTTGTAACAAAATCCAAGATGAACATATGCAAAAAGGTGAATGGTGATTGGTGAATAAGCCTCCAGAAGCTTCCAGATTTGGGTCAAAGCTGCCCATTGACTGAAAAAGAGAAGTCAAGGTCTTAGACATGCTCTCATAGCAAAAATACATGTAAATGAGTAAAATGCATAGGCAATTCCACGTTAATGAAGCAAACAGTAAATAGAGGTGGAGCTTGAGATGGGAGGAGAAATGTGTGGAACAGAAGGTAGCATGAAGGAGGAGTGAATGTTAACGAGTATAAACCAAAATGTATAAATGAAGGATGAACCTATTGTTTGGGGCAGGACCTCACCTCTTATGGAGTGAGGCCCTTGTCCAAAGCTATCTCCATTCTGAATAAAGCTGTTGCAAGTAATGTGTGCTGGTGTTTCCCCCCTGCTTTGCTCTGCTCTGGCTAATGAGAACAGGATCCATGGGTAATTGGACTGTCGTCTCTCTAGTCGCTGGGCGCCACATGGCATCGGGGTCTAACAGAAAGCATAATAATAAAGAATTTAAATTTGTTTTTAAGTCAGTTTGTTTCTTAATTCTCCTATTAATTGACAATTCTTTCTCATTTTCTTTTTTTTACAATGATTATGATTATTTACTTAATCTGCAAAATTAGCATTACTTGGTTTGTTTTTGTTTTTCAAAATTTAAGTAGTGATAAGAACTTTTTTCCATGAAACTTGGTTATAATTGAAATTTGAATACCCATTACAAGAATAAAACCAGAAAAATATCTTACTTTTTACCATGCCTCGGTGACAATACATTTTGTGTTAGCTAACCACATTTAAAATAAGGCACCCATACCAATATTCTAACAGCTATCACTGTAGATTACAACACCCCTGGGTATTCTGAGGTTGAATGTCAAATGATACAGCTCATCATTTTCTGTTGTTTTCAACCTTAAAATGTATTATGTATGCCTTACCAGAAACAAAAAGTGAATACGTGTGCTTTAAAAAAAATACCCTGCAAGGGAAAACAAAGAGCTAGCGTAGGTGTAACACACATTTAAACTAGCACAGATGAATCTCCATTACCATGTCTTACCATTCTTTCTGCAAAGTGGCTGAAAAATCAGTGTCTGCTATCTGGAGTAATGAATGTGCATGAGCACCTTGTATAGTTTTATCTTAGGTGAGTGAAGCCAGATCTTCTCTTGTTTGCATGCAGCCTGAGGCTGACAAGAATTTATATACAAAATATACACAAAATGTATTCAGATAGAAGTTTTTTCATTCCTGCTATGCATATAAACAGTTTTATCAAGGTAAAAGCAGAAGCTGAAAATGTATGTGATACACATACATTATCTGTATATCTACATCAATATTTATATTATATGTTTGTGTTTTGTATCTTCATGTACACACACATGCAAATTAACTATATAAAGATGGGCATCTATATAAAGATGGGCAAAACACAGTGGAAATTATTCAACACATTTACAATATTTTGGTACAAAAATAGAAGAGTACATTTTGCAAATAATTAGGCAGAAACCTTTTACCCAAGTAGAAATAAGGTCAGGACACCAGGACATGATAAAATATTTCTGTGTAAAGATGACCAGGATCTTGGTTTAATATCTCATGCTAAAGGCAATACATCAAGCAATAAATTATATTCTATACCATGTCGGGTCCTGACTAAGTACTAAGTAGGCCTGTGCCAATAGGGAACTATTCGGTTCAGGTTCGGATTCAGCTGATTCAAATGCCAGCAATTCCATTTGGAGCGCCGAATTGGTTTTCCACTTTGATTCGGCTGAATCAGCTCTGAAGTTTTGGAGCCAATTTGGAGATTCGGCCATAGGGTATAATGGGGAATTAATGAAATATCTATAACTTTGGTTCTTTTTGTCTGATTCAGATGAAACTTGCAGAAATGGTACCATCTGTTGAAAGCATGAAGCCTGTGAAGGTTCAAGGAGATAGGTGTAGGAGTTTGGGGGAAAGTCCTCCCCAAATTATTGAAAGCACAACTCAAGTCACGTGTATGTGTTATGCCACAGTGGGGTGAAAACTGCATGGGTGGTAGCCCCTGATGAGGCCACAAAGCCTGCCAAGTTTCAAAGCGATAGGTACAGGGGTTTGGGGAAAACTGCACCTCAAGCTGCAGACAGGCAAAACTCGTGACATGGGTGCTTGTGCGACTGTGTCTGTCTTGGGGCACAGGGGGATGAAATCTACTGCAGGCCTGGCTGATAGGCCCCGCCAGACCATGGATCCTTCCAGCTGTGTGTGTGTTTCTTAGGGTGCAGGGGCAGGTGAAAAGAACTACTGTAGGCCTGGCTGCTAGGCGCTGCCAAGCCACGGAACCTGCCAACTATCAAAAAGATAGGTGCCTGGGAGTCTGGCTTCTGGGGCCCTGCACCTCTGGCTGCTAACAGGCAAACTCATGACATGGGTGGGTGACACTGTGTGTGTGTTAAGATGCACCCTCACTGGTGCTGGGGCCTCTGCACAACACAGCAATGTGCCCCAGTGAGGCCTCCTTCTCCCCTACAGCCTCAGATCCAGTCCACCACTTTAGATGACAACAGGTATCTACTTTAGTGACTACCTGAGCACTATCAATAGCACCAGTAGCATCTCAGGTAGCCAACCTTTCAGAGAGCCTTTCTTTCCTCTCAGGTAGGAGCTGTTTCTTCTCTAGCATATCTATTAAGGTATGCTCTCACTGTGAGACTCTATGTGTGTGTTTGTGTGTGTGTATTTGCGTTCAGGTGCACCCTTCCTGGTGCTGGTGACGCTGCACAACATGGCAGTGTCCCCCAGTGAGGCCTCCTCCTCCCCTACAGCCTCAGGTCCAGTCCACCACTTTACATGACAACAGGTAAATTAACTGAGCTGGCTCAAAACTAGTAGAAGCAGCAGCAGCATCAAAGTTACCTAAACAGAACTGTGACAGAGCCTTTCTTTTCATAAAGGAATTGACAGCAAGAAGTAGAGATGTTGTGTTGTGTTGTGTTGGATATATGATGTTACTCATGGTGTGTGATGGCTTATCTTGTGCTATTATGTCTATATGTTTATTATGAAAAAAAAAGGAGTACTTCAAAAATATATCTTAAGCAGCTTTAGAATTGAAAACCCCTTTGTCAGGCTGAGGAAGTACCTGCAGTTGGTCTTGGTTGGAAGGAATAGTAAAGAAGCCAGAGGCTGGCCTGGCACACAATGCAGGCAAGAAAGCCAGTAGGTGAAAATGGAAATGGAGGTGTCAGGGGGTGAGGGACAGACTGGGGTGGAGGGTGGGAGGGGAAAGGGGGATGTAGCAGTGCAGGTAAAAGTGCAGAGGTACCTGGGGAGTCAGATGTCTGGCAGGTCACAGTGTGCCAGAATTCCACTGTCTAATCTGTATTGAGTCCATGAGTTTCTGTACCTACTACCTATGAGGCTGATGAAGTGTGGTCCATAGGCTCAGCTCTGAAAAGTGGTTTGTACATTCAAACAAGCACCTAACCTCATCACCAGAACTGAAGCCAACTTCCTACAATTCAAGACACAAAACCTGACAATTATGTCCGGTACCCCCACAAATTGCACACCATAATCTATCAAAGACAATACCCAACTACCTGTGGGGGCACAATCATCACCAAAAAAACCACTCTGCTTCCAGTCTCTCAGGCCTAATCCTGGGAGGGAACAAATTACAATGTGAACCACTTTTAACAGCCTGGCCTATGACATGCTCTTCCCTTTCTGGCTGGTGATGCAGTTAGGGCCCCCTCCAGCTGAGAGCAGGGCATTGCTTGGCTTTTAATAAACTCAGAAAAGGAAACTGGTGCAGACAGAGTGAGGAGGGTGGCACTTAGTCCGTCTGCAGGTGGAGCTTGGGGGACCCCAGCAGTGGGAGGTTCACCTTTAGGAACACCAGCTGCTCCACCAAAGCAGGATCCAAGCAGGTGCAGTGGGGTGTCACAACATCCCCAGTGATGCTGAACACCCTCTCACTCAGCACACTGGTTAATGGACAGGACAGGTGTTGTTGGGCAGCTGTGGCCAGATCCTGCCACATCTAGCTGCAGCTTGCCCAGTAGGCCAAGGGTTGCAGTCCAGTGGCTCCACATCCTCAGTGAGATAGGTAGGCACTGAAGTATCGGCACTACCTCCCCAAGGCTGGGGTCTGATGCATTTGGACCTCAGAATTGAAGCCATTTCCATGGCCCACGTTGGCAGGGGCTAGCATAGAAGAGACTGGCTGCTGCTGCTGCTGCTGCTGCTGCTCGTGCTGGTGTTGGTGCCATTGTTGGTGCTGGGAGTCCTGGCACAGGAAAAGTGGATCCCCATCTTCCACTTCCCCTTGCCTCTGCACTTCAGCCTCCCTGACTTTGTTGACCAGCACCTGCACCCAGTGATCAAAAGTTTTAGGGCTGTCAGCGCACATGCTCCCCTTCATCCTTGGGTCACACATGCCCACCATCATGTGCACTGTACTGCACTGCAAGGGATCCAGCTGTGCCCTGATGTCCTCCTTCAGCCACCTCACCAGTTCCTGCACATCTGGTCACAGCGTCCTGCCCCAGCCAGGAACACTGGTCCCCTGGAACTTCTCCATTTGGTTCTCAAGTTCCCTCACTTGGGGGATCATCTGGCTGACAAGGCATCAGGGAAGGACTGGGAGATGGTAGCCCACTCAGCTCTGTTCAGGGGGTCACTAATCCCAATCTCCCCAAGCAAGGCCATTTCATAGATGGCCTTCTGTTGCTCCACCAGCCTCTTGGCATCAGATATGTAGAGTTCCACTGAGTCTCCACATTCTGCATGATTTTGTGCTGCAGGATGTTCAGCTCTGCCTGTTTCTCCTGCAGCGTCTTGCCCCCCTTCAGGCTGTAGTGGAAGTACCTGCCACCTTCCTACATTTTGAAATCACTTGGCTTGTAGCAGTAGTGGTGGTGACACCATCACCAGCAGCCCTGTCCACCTCCAAGGCATCTCTGACTATGAGGTGCCCCTTGTGTGCCACACAGCGGGTACCAGAACAGCCTTCACCATCTTGGCCCCATTGGCCTGCCCAATGAACCACCCCTGCACCATGAGGTTCATGGTCCCCATGATCTCCCTTGCCATACGGGACTCTTCCAGCACCTCAGCTTGCAGTAGAGCCTACCAATGGCCTGACTGATCACATTAGTGCCCTGTGAGGGAGAGGTAGCTGTGATCACCACCTCAGGTGCTCCAGATGTAAGAGGTGAAGTGCAAGGCTACTTGTGGCCCTGACTTGTGCAGCTCCTCCCTTAAGTACTCTCTGCATGCCTCATACAGGGAGAGCACCACCATCCTACTAAAGGTAGTGCATGCGGGCACTTTGTAAGATGACGCAAAAAGTGCTATGAGCTACCTAAACCCTGGCCACTCAACTGGGGAGAAGGGCTGGCTATCCAGAGCAAGCATCTCCCCAATGGTCTGGGTGATCTGGCTCGCCTCTACAACTTGCCCCCCTCTGTCTTCAGCTTTCCCCCACTGGTCCAGGGTGCCTTGCCACTGCCTTGGGGGTAACAGGGCTTTGGAGTGAGCGGGTGACTTTCCATTTGCCATGCTTGCACTGGAGCTAGGTTGAGCAGCAAAAAGGGCAAGGGGGTGCTGCTTCCTCAGATGCAGCAGCATCTCTGTGGTGGAAAAGTGTTTCACATTCTTTTCCTGGCTGATGTACCTACAGCAGTGCTGGCAGATGGCAAACCTGGGATCATCTGCCAGCTCAAAATGCTCCCACACTATGCTACTCACCTGCTTCTGGGTTGAGGGTGAGGATCTTGCCTTATGCCACTCTTCAGCAGGCTAAGGCTGAACAGCAGGAGGAGCTGCCTCAGCTGAGCTACTTGCCTCCACAACCTCAGCCTCCTTTGAGGTGCTGCTTTCCGGAGGATACCTGGGTCTAGGGGAAATTTGAGGGGTGTGAAGCACAAACTCTGATTCCCCCTCGGTCCCCAGAATTGCTGGAACCAGTGCATTCAGCATCCTTGGCTCCAGCTTGAGCTCCTCCTCTGGCACTGGGAAGCTCATGCTGAGAGATGACATTGGGGTGAAGGAGACAGTGATTATGCTGCTGGTGCCTATTTCTGAGGGGAGGTGGTGCAGGTGCGGGGACATCAGGTACAGACACTGCTCCCACCTCCTTGTTTCCACTGGCAGTAAAAGTGTCATGGCTGCTTGGGAAGAGAATTTATGTTTGTGGGGGGAAAGAGGGGTCATTTATGTTGGGGAGGAGGGACTTGCAGCTGCCCCGCCCCTACCCCCTCTCCTGGCACCTGCCTTTCTATCATGCTTCATATTAATCTTTTCTGTGCTGCAAAAGGTGTGTGCGTGTGTGGGGGGTGTCACTCTTTTTGTGTTGTGTGTTTTATTCCTTCAGTATTGTGTGCATACATTGGACTCTTCTTTGATTGTTTGATTCAGTAATAATAGGTATTAAGAATTATGTAAAAATGTATTTTGTCTGTTTGTCTTCTCCACTGAGATGTATATATTTACTATGAATTATGAATGAGAAGTGTGACTGTTGTCTGTTTTATTCCATCTGTGTTATTCCCGCTGTGTTGCATGAGTGGACTAGACTCTTCTTTGATTATTAATAACTATATATGGTGTCTTCTTCTGCGATGTTCTATTGATATGAATGTGTGACTACTCCAGTTCTTCTTGTTCTTCTTCTGTGTTGTAATGTGTACCTAAAATGATGTATTTCCTTCTTCTAAGACCCTGAGTTTTGTGTTAGTCTCTATCTGAATCTGACTTCTGTGTTGTCTTCAGTCTGTATGTAAAGTAACTATAATAATATTAATAACTACTATATATAATCTGACTCTCTTCTCCTCCTATGAATATCTGATTTTTCTTCTTCTATGTGTGTATAAGTGTGTGTGGGTGTGGGTGTGCGCGCGCGCGCGCGTGTAATCTGTGTGCCTCCCTGAACAGTGATGGATCACACTGGCAGGGAAAACAAAGAGCTTTTTTTTTTCAAAGTTTGAAAAAAAAAGAGAGCAAATATAAATTGAAATAAATAGTATTAAGAGATACTAAGCTAAGCTAAGATAAACTAAATCCTACCCAATCCTTTCTAACAACAAAAAGGAGCAACTCCTGACTATAAAGCAAGCCAGGCAGTGCACAGTACCTTTCTCACACTGTTCCTCAGAAAGAACCAGTTTATAAAAGGCAGAGCACACAGAGGCTTTTATGCTGCTTCTATGTCCCTCCCTGCAGAGACTGTAATTGGAAAAGCAGTCAGAGAGAAATGTTGCCCACTGGCCATCTAGACACGTAAGTCTCCCTCTTCAAAGTTTCTGTTTCCCCATACAGACAGCCCTCCAAATCTCCAAATAGCTGAATCTTTTCCAAATCGATTTGGAAGCTCTGAATCGATTCAGAAAGCCTAAAGCAGCTAGTGATTTGATTCAGACATGCTGATTCAGTGTCTGAATACTCTAAATCTTTTCCAAATCCGAATCACGGGCCGAAGCTTCACACAGCCCTAGTACTAACAGAAAGCTGAATCAACAATGCTGTTGCCTAGTGTGTCTTTGAGGATTCTAGTCTAAAGATTAGTCATGCTGGCCCTGCTTAAATCATGACCCAAAGTGATATGATGCATCCAATTCTAGTCTCATTCATTTTTGGCCAAATATCATCATAGTCCTAATGACTTTACAGAAGGACACCAAGCTTTAAGAAATACATTTTCTTTTATCATTTTATTTTTAACATTTATTTTTTGAAGGCAAGCAGGAGGTATGGTATGTGCTCACCAGGCAATACTTCAGCCTTTGAACAAGATCAGAGATCAATGCTTTAAATTTTGCCCCCTTCTGAAGGAGTCAAGAACATCATATCAAAATTTGATAAGCAATGTATGAATCATCACATTTATGAAATATGATAAAATATCTTGAACTGGAAAAAAGGCTGATTCCTTCAAAAATCCTCCTTTCTAACTGTACGAGATATTCTTCCAAAAGGATTTTTTTGTCTGCCTTCCTTGACAATGTTGCCAATTTAATGATATCATTGTTTATTTTTCTGTAAGAATTATTTTCCCACTAGAGTAAATATTGAAGTATAAAATGCTGATGTCACTATATAACATGAAAAAGATACAGCAGATCTGGGAAACAATCCAAAATGCTTCATACTGACTTTTCTGCCAAGCTAAGGCTTTTTACCTGAAGCTCTCAGTTCCCAAAAACACGAAGTCATCTTTGAAGATAATGCAGGTGCCGTCTGAAAAGATTAGACTTCTGTAAATGGAATGCACTATGTCAGCCTCTCTCATCACAATAGTAACAACTTTTCCAGAACCTATTGCTTAATAATTATATAGTCATTTATCATCTAGAAATATAATTTTAAAGTTTGCTTGTGCTCTTTCATGAAAGTTAGTGCTTTATGAAATTTTCTCAGCACTGTGTATTCCAGTAAAAGCAGGGATGGAGAATATCTTAAGAAGTTTTCTCCTTTGGGAAATAATTTCTAAATTATAATTAAGTAATTAGAAAAAGTATATGAAAGAAGCAAACAGTTGTTTAAATACACTTGTCATGATTGGAAGGAGTGACAAACAGGGATCTCCAAAGAGATGATCAAACAGGCAAATCCAATAGATTTCCTATAGTTTTTGGAACCAGTGATAATTTCTAGTTTGAGGCTAAATTATAGAAAATGGACACAGGTAGGTGTGTTCTTGTTTTTGCTTTCAAAGAAATAATCCTTAGTCTAATGTTTCATGTGGAAAAAAGAGAAAACAATCACATTAACAGGAGTTTTGTTTTTATTTTTGTTTGTTTTATTTTCTGTTTTTTGAATTGGGAACTTGTCCAACTAATGGTGGAAGCAAAACATAAAGGGGTCAAATAAAATGAGCCAAATGCTTGGCCATAAAACACAGTTCTTCAGAGCTTTTTTCAACAGATCAGAAGAACTTCTGTTGCTGCCTTCCTTCTCTTAAAACCTTTATAATATATGACTGGGATCTCATAGGAAACAGTGAAATCAGTACCAAAGGGGTACTTTTTTTAGTGAGCAGCAATGTTTTAAAGAACTACCTACACTGACTCCAAGGTCTCTTTCCTGAGTTGTAACAACTAGT
Organism: Crocodylus siamensis; assembly: GCF_052110815.1. NCBI lineage: Eukaryota > Metazoa > Chordata > Crocodylia > Crocodylidae > Crocodylus > Crocodylus siamensis. The sequence goes on from NC_143395.1 coordinate 53,648,913, forward strand.
TCAGAATCCAACACTGTTTACATATAACTGAGGGTTTCTTTTTTTTCCCTCCCAGTGCATTGCCTTGTGGTTGTTAACACTGAAGGTTTTTTTTTCTTTTTATGACCACTCCCTTAGCTTTGAGAGATCTTTCTCCAGCTCTTCAACATTAGTTTAGGATCTTACTACCTAGAATAACTTAGTATAATGTGCAAACTTGAACATTTTTACTGTGTGCCCCCATTTCCAGGTCACTGATAAAAAAAGTTGAATAAAACAGGTCCAGCACCGATCTCTGCAGCAGCTCACTTTTTACCTCAATCCCCCCTGAAAAGTTACAATTTAGCCCTAACTTTTGCTTCCTTTAAGTCCACAAAGTAACCTTTCCTCCAATTCTGTGGCAATTAATTTTTTAAATTCCTTTGTTGATGGACAGTGTTGAAAGTTTTTGAAAAACAAATGTATATTTTATCAACTGGATCCTCTTTGACTACAAGCCTGTTAACAGCCTGAAAGAACAGAAGCAGATTGGTGAGACTGGATTTCCCTTTGCAAAAATAATGCTGACCTTTTGACAATTCCTCCCAATCTTACAATCTATGAACCTAGCACTGCTTTATTTTCAGTCAGGTGGCTTCATATTTTATTGCTGGTTTAAAAGAATTGATGGGTTTAAAACTTGCTTAATTAGAGCAAAACTACATGTTCGCTTCTGCACTATGAACCTGATCTTACGACACTGGAAGGTGTTTTGTCTGGTTTGGAAGGCTCTGTGATGGCTAGTTAAAAATGAAATGAAAACTTCACAAAAACAGAAATGGAATTTAATTGAGGCCATTGCTTTCCCTTCCAACCCCCTTTCCCTCCTACCCCCTTTTCTTGCCTTTGTTAACATGATTACAACTTGATAAAGAGCCTTTGAATCCCAGAAAAAGTTCTCTAGCAATATTAGATAAGGCAGAATTGACATTTCTTGCATTTTCAGGTGAATAAAAGGATACAAAGATACTCAAACTTTATTTTTAAAAAAGATTCAGGTTTTCTTAGTATATTGGAAATAATAATTTAAAAAAAAGGTGTGGGGGACTGAAATCCAATTTTCCTGAAATCTGTAAAACTGCACTCAAGATTTTCCTTCAGAAGACCTTTGCACTATATTTCTCATACTTATTTTCAGTAGTTTGGTTCATAAACAATAAAAGACAAGCCTATTTTGGAGTATAATCAGTATTACAGAAGCAGCAAGAAGCAGGAAAGAGAGGTGTACAACTATGAAGAGGAAGCTAACCATCATAGTGTTTACATTTTAGATACATCTACCTTAACTTGCTCTCCACCCCAGGATGTTGAGGAAATTGGCAGGGGTTATTGCGGGGCCCCTGGAACAACTTTTCAAGCACTCATGGTGCTCTGGCCAGGTGCCAGCTGACTGGAAGAAAGCCAACGTGGTCCCCATCTTCAAAAAAGGGAAGAGGGGGGACACGGGCAACTATAGGCCCGTTAGTCTTACTTCAGTCCTGGGGAACTCTTTGAGAAGATCATCAAGGAGCACATCTGTGATGGGCCAGCAGCAGAAATGATGCTCAAGGGCAACCAACACGGTTTCATTAGGGGCAGGTCCTGTCAGATCAACCTGATTGCCTTCTATGATCAGGTCACAAAAGCATTGGACTCAGATATCTCAGTGGATGTAGTCTTTCTGGACTTCAGCAAGGCCTTTGACACTCTCTCCCACCTCATTCTCATCAAAAATCTAGGTGACTGTGACATTGATGCCTACACAGTCAGTTGGATTGCAAATTGGCTGAAGGGTCATCTTCAGAGGGTAGTGGTGGACACATCTTTTTCAACTTGGAGGGAAGAGGGCAGTGGAGTTCCCCAGGGCTCGGTCTTTGGTCCCGCACTGTTCAATTTCTTTATTAGTGATTTGGATGACAGGGTAAAAAGCAGCCTGTTTAAATTTGCTGATGATACCAAGATTTGGCATGAGGTAGGTACACTAGTAGGGAAGGATAGATTACAGTAGGACCTGGACAGGTTACAGGGTTGGGCTAATGAAAATAAGATGGGATTCAATACTGACAAGTGCAGGGTGCTGCACTTGGGCAGTGGGAGCCAGCAGCACACTTATAAGCCGGGAAAATCCCTTCTTGAGAGCACAGTTGCAGAAAGAAATTTGGGGGCCATTATTGACTCCAAGATGAATATAGGCTGACAATGCGAGGTCACAGTTGGTAGGGTTAACCAAACCTTATTGTGCATCCGCAGATGTATCTCAAGCAGGGCCAAAGAGGTGATCCTCCTCCTCTACGTGACACTGGTCAGGCCGCAGCTGGAGTACGGTGTTTAGTTCTGGGTGCCGCACTTCAGGAGGGATGTGAACAGCATTGCGAGGGTTCAGAGGAGGGCCACCCGAATGATCCAGGGACAGCAGGGCAGACCCTATGAGGACAGGCTACAGGACCTTATCCTGTTCATCCTTCACAAGAGAAGGCTGAGGGGGAGCCTGGTGGCCATGTATAAACTCACCAGAGGCGACCGGCAGCGTTCGGGAGAGATCCTGTTCCCCCTAGCGCCCCCCGGGGTAACAAGGAATAATGGCCACAGATTGTTAGAAAGTAGGTTTAGACTAGACATCCAAAGGTACTACCCCACAGTCAGGGCAGCTAGGATCTCGAACCAACTTCCAAGGGAAGTGGTGATAGCTCCTATCCTGGGGGTCTTTAAGAGGAGGCTTGATGTCCACCTGGCCGGGGTCATTTGAGCCCGGTTTTCTCTCCTGCCCAGGACAGGGGGTCAGACTTGATGATCTACAAGGCCCTTCTGACCCTACTTCTATGAATCTATGAACTTTGTCTTCAAGCATTTCATCATTTAAGAGTCCTCATGTCACCAGATATAGGTTTCCCCGCACTACACTTTCCCAGTCTGGTGCCCTATAAGAATGCTCTGCCAGTGAGCCAGGGAGAATTATGAACTGAAGCACATGTCACTGTAACAGGCTCCACATATTTTTTAACATTTTTGGCTACTTTTATGTGAAAAGTCCTCAAACTCTTACAGAAATTATACTTAGGACTACTATGGATCCTCTGTGTAATTCAAAAAAACCTTTCACTCCCTCTGTTGTCAGAGGCCATCAAAAAACCATGACAGACAGACAGTGGTTCCCTTGGCTACCAGGATGGAAGCTTCTAGGTGAGAACTGAGACAGACTGACGATTTTGCTTCTCTGATGCAGGGCATGAGTAGAGAGATTAAGCAATGAGCAAGGCTCAGGAACTAGTGATGAATATTGTGGCTTTGTTGGATGCCAGAGTGAATTTGGTTCAGGGAGCAGGATAGAGTTTCTACCTGTGAGGATCTGACTGTGGAAATAGCCTGGCCGACAGATTCTCATACCAAAAAGCTGAAGGCTGTGAGAGACAATGTGCTGGACTTGGAAGGCAAATCCAGAACACAAAACATCTGCATTATTAGAAAAAAAAGGTAATCCCACTGAGTTTGTAACAAGACTATTTCCTCACTGGAGGAAGCCTGACCTGGAAAGAAAATGTAGGGCTTTTACCCAAGTTTCTGCAATTTCCCACCAAAAACAGTGTGCTCAGAGCTGCCAGAAACCTTGGAAATCAGACATGAGATAACCCTGGTGTTTGTATAATGCTCTTTCCTGATTTTCTCCATGACGTGACTGAAAAGCAAGCTTTGTTTAAATCAAGCCAAGTTCAAGCAGGATACTTCATGATTCTGCCACCCTGAATCTGATTCACAAGAGAAACCTTACACCTTCTCTGGCCCTAATGAAGTAGAAAAAATATATATATTACACTGATTTCAGTGATGAAGTATGGAATAATTTGAGTTGTACAAAAAACAACAAAAAACAGAAAATCAGGGGGGGAAATTAGGTGTTTTTAGATTATTAAACACTGTTTATCAATGAGTACATCTACATGAGATGCTATGTTGCTGCAGCAATGTGCTCCTTCGCTATAGCGCATTGCTATGGCAACGTACCAGCTAAAAATAATGTTCGCTGCTGGCACAGCACAGTACCATCCTTTTGTATTTCCAGAAGGAAGTACTGAAGGATGGTGCAGTGACAACGTCATTGTAGGAGCACATGTGGACGTGCCCAAGGAATGGCATTCATATGATTTTTTTTTTATGTCTTTGGGCATCTGTACACACTCTTGGTTGGGGTGCATTTTAGTTAGAGTGGACCTCTAATTTTGAAATGCGGGGGGAGGGGGGATGCATTGGAGCAGGCATCCTGCACCTGTACAGAAACCTTTGTCTGTATTTTTAGAGAGTAAGAGAGCTTTGAGCTACATCTACGCAAACTTTCCTAGTAGTCATATATTAAGCTTATTGCTATTATTTCTTGTACTTTATATATATTTTGTTTTTGTTTTTGTTTTTCTTTTTTGTTCCTTTTCTGTCTCCTGATCATGAGTATACTTGGGAATGCATGTTGCTTTGTTGTTCTGAGGTATCTGGAGTGTTTTCTTGAGTGGTATCTCGTTGCTGTCACTTTTGATATACAGACTGCTGAAGTCTGTATGTTCTGGAAAGCCGATACTAGCAAGCTGTCTTCCAGATCCTGCAGGTGATACAGAAAACACAACTTAGATGCGTGCTTGGTGGCAAAAGCTCAGAGAAGTTTATTGTTCTCAGAGAGCATACCAGTTGGTCTGACTAACAGTCAGTCCAACTTAGCGAAGACAACGTACATTATTCATGCTCCCCTAGTTCTCTGAGGGACAGGTCTCCCAACTCCTGTATTTATACTTGCATACCCCTCACCCCATCTTGTGCCCACTCTGATCTCTCTCTCTGTTGAGATGTTTGTCTTTATTTATTTTGTTTGCAAGGTTCACACACCTGCATTATCATCGGACAGTTCTAACTTTTCTATTTGTAGCTGCTGTTTTCATACTCCCTTCAATGTCCTTTTGCTCATTAGTGCATTTTTTTTTTTCTTTCTTACTGGGTCATCCAGGGGTCAGGAGGCCCCTGTCTCCCATACTGTCTTTCAGCACCGCAGCTTAATATAGCTTTACATAACTATGGTCTACCCCAACTGGAACTCATATTATTATGAGCTCTGGATTTATAGAAAAATGTTGATATTGCAAATTGTGGTAGTACACAGATAAATGTGGTACAGTTGATTTAATGAAACTGGAAAACTTCCAGCTATATATAAAGATGTACATGGAAGGTAAGTTACTGAGACTAGCGAATCCTATTAAGTGTGTGTTTTAGAATCTAAAGTGTCTGAAAAGCCCTATTAAGAAAATATAAAATATAATTTTTTCTAAAAAAGAGAAGTCTGATATTGCCATGCTCCAAGAAACTCATACGCTTGTTGAGGGATGTCAAAAAAATAGAGGATAATTGGGTAGTGTTAGCAGTTTCTAGTGTATATAACACAAAGTTGTATGGAGTTTCTATTTTAGTGCATAAATAATTGTGCCACCATTTAATTGATGTAGGTGATAATCCAGAGGGTAGATTTATTCTTGCAAATGTTAAAATTATAGATTCCATTTTTACTTAGGGATGCGTCTCCGGTCTTGAAACAGAAATTCCAAGAGTTTATCATTTTCTTTTTGTAACGCTTTCTGAATTTAGATAATACCTGTATATTCTGGAGGAAAAGACTTGTCTGAATTTTGGGTTCCTATCATTGATAGGTTTCATGCCCCTCTATCCATAAAATATATGTCTAGGGAAGTTATTAAAAGTTACATATCAAATCTGGATTCAGCATATATTTGGTGCATAGTGAATCCAAAAAAGAGAAAATATAGGTCTATTCTTCTTTCTTTCAGCATGTTCTAGAATTAATTATTTTTTAATCTCTCAGAGCATAACTGATTCTGTAGCTAATACCTCTATTGGGTCTATAGCTGTTTTGGACTATGCTGTGGTGGAGTTTCATCTCTTTCTTGCAGACAGACCACCTGTAAATAATTAGTGGTGACTCAATACCTCCCTGTTGAATGATTATACATTTGAAGCATTAATTTTAGAGGAGTTATAGAGCTTAATCAACCTACTGCTTCCTCCACTTCATTATTATGGGAAACTACTAACGGCTTCTTTGGAGTGTCTATAACATCACATGCTCCTGCAAAAAAGAAAAAATGGGATACAGAAATTAAGTCTTTAGATGAGGATATATCACAAATCCTTTTCCTGATACACTACACATTCTTACCAAAATGAGATATGAATTGAATAAATGACTGCCCAAGAAGGCTCAGTATGTTTCATATAAATTAGCCCAAGATTATTGTGAATCATAGGAACATGCAGAAAGGTCACTAGCATATAGAATAAAGAATAAATGCAACCATAATAAAATGTCAGCTATAGGATACTCTGGAGAGAATGCATATAATAGTACAGGTACAAATCTATTGGACTACATCTGATCTATTTGCTAAGTAGGGCTGTGTCCAGATGAGCAGAAGCATGCGCTTTTGTGACACCATAAACTTCTTTGTGGCATCACAAACCACACACATGGAATGTTAAAAAATGCCCTGCACTGCAAATTTGCAGCACAGGGCAAAATTTGCTACTGGGATTGCCCAGTAGCAAAAAAAAGTGCCAGGGAAAAAGTAGTGTAGGCTGGAACAACTGGAGGCTTGTTCTTCCAGTGAAACACTCTGGCTGCTGGCCAGAGCATCTCTATGTTTCATTTGTGCCCCAGCTGCTCCAAGACATTGGAAGCCAAGAGGACCTGGGCAAGGGCAGTTTGCCCACAGCAGGACAATGTGTCCTACAACAAAGTGCACATACAAAGGTGTTCACTGGAGCACAGAGCAGTGGCACAAATTTGTATTGCTAGTATTTGTGTCACTGCAAGGACATGCTCCTACTCATCTGGATGTGGCTTCAGTTTCAATATGGTATCTTTCCAATAAAACTCAGAAAGGGTGTAAAACTCAGAAAAGTTGATAGGAAACTAAGATAAATCCTTTTGTCTAATTCCTAACCTTTTCATTATGCCATCCCTCATTCTGTCACTCACTTTTTCATGTAAACTGGTTTGTTCCACTGCAGGGTAGATTTGATTTAAATCACAATTTATATCACTGGTTAGGGAACCTTGATTTAATCACTGTTTTCTACAAAAAGTGAATTATTTTTGTTTGATATAACCTTTGTTCAAGGCTACAGAAATCTGCATTTCTTTTTAGCTCAATGTTGAGAGCTTTGGATATGATAATTCCATCTTTTTTGTCATGATTTTGTTCAAAAATTGGCACCAGATTATATCACTCAAAACAGTCTACTACTGCGTTCCATCAAATATTAGTTTGCTTCCCCCTGCTTTCTACAGAGGAGCTGCTGCAAAGTGGCTGTTATATAAATATTTTGCAATTTCAACAAAATTCTGCGGAAAACGTTTCTCTTTTGTTTCTACTTCCGCCCCTGTCTTGCATTTATCTCCAAATTACTTCTCCTTGCCCAGATCTACTCCACCCCAACAATCCTCTATTCATTTAACTTCTTGAATCTTTGCAGTTTTATAGAGTGGTAAGGACTTGACTGTGTGTACATGTAACTTACAGAGAGACAATAGGGCTGATGGGTAGGTAACTAGGTCTGTTATCTCTCATCTCCATGTACTGCTTTTAACAGGGATAGTACCTCTAGACACATACATCCACAGTTTGAGAAGAGAAACTAAGCATCACAGAGATGATTAATGGGATATTTTAGACTGAGCACTGAGTCCCATTGGGTCGAGAGGTCTTCTTTAATTCTAATCTGTAGAGGAATCTCTGAGAATCCCATAAGACTGGGCCTCTACTACAGTCCATGGCCTGTTGTGAGCTATTTATAATTTTTGTTCTAAAAAGGCTACTTGAATATACTGTCTCAAGTAGTATATAATTAGAAGTTATAATCCCTATTCAATGATGATATCTTTGAACTTTAACATTACTTAAACTATCTTTATATAGTTTTTTATTTTATTTTAAGGAAAGCATCTTAAAAATAAAAAAAATGATTAAATAAAAAATCTAATTTAAATTTTAAAAAATCTTATTTTTTTTAAATATCCACCCTGCTCCACTGGAACTCTTCCAAGACTAAATGCCAATATCCTCACTCTGACAATAGTCCCCCTGGAGTCAGTGGAATTATTTATTTTGGAAGATGGTACTAAATAGTTTGAGTAAGGCTAAATCTGCTTTCTACTGGGCATGCCTACACATGAAATTAATGCGAAACAATAAATGCTGGAGGTTATTTCTCTGGAGTTTATTGTTCCCAGGTGGGCCATTTGAACATGTGTCCAGGACTGCAGCACATTGAGCTATGTTGGAGCAGCTCCAACTGTCAGGGGGCCCCAGGGACCAGCCTGTGAGCCAAGGCCTGCTCCCCACCACTCAATGTGCTGTGGGGGAAGAGGAGGTGCTGGCTGGTGCATGAAAGTGCTCCAGGCCAGGGTAGACTGAAGCACCCTCATGCCCTAGCTATGTGGGTCAGCACCTACATATGCACTGACACAGAGTAAAAAACTCGACAGTAGAATAGTACTTTTAAACATCAGTAGTATCGTGCTATAGTGTTAATTAGTTTACTTAAGTGTAATAGGGACATGTGTAGATATACAAAGTTTACTGCTGAGCTAATTAGCCTACTCTGCAGTAAATTTCTAACGTAGATGGACCTACTGAGGACCCAACTTTGGCCCTTCTTGCATGGCAGTGCTAAGAAATATGTACTTATGTTTCCTGAATGGAAGGGAAAGGACACATCAAAGAGTTGCTGTGCCCCCTAGTTTCACACAAATGGGCAGAAAGGGGTGGGTGGTCTACAGAGGGTCCCACTATTACATTTAGTTTAATCTACCGAGGATTAGTTAGGCTAATCTATATACCCATCTGTGCAGACATTAAATAGTTACATGTAATAACAATACATTGCTGTGTTTTTTAGTGAGAGGCACGATTTGTTTAATTAAAATGCTTTTATAGCTGTTCTGATGAAAATCAAATAAATTAATAGTTCCATTCACATCATGTCAAATTTGAAAGACCCAGTGAAATGTTAATGGAAGATTCTATCTGTTTGTTTGTTTTTATAATTTAAATTTTAATACTCTTTCAATAATGAAAATAAAAGGAAAAATGAATGCCAGCTGCTCTTCTCCTTTATTCCAGGGAAAATTTAAAAATTGTGCTGGAGTTAGACAGATATTGATTAGGTTCTTAAAGCCAAACAATGATTATGTTTAAATTAAATTCAGTTAAAGTCACGTAAGTAAAATGACCATGTTTTAACCCATGACCAGGTTATAGCTTTCTACACTGGTAGCACTATTTCAGCCTGAGGGATAATTTTTACCTCTCCTTGCATTTACCAGGAATGTAACTGATATGGAATTTTCACCCATATTAAAAGAAACGTGTTTTCTTACCTTTTGTTGGCAAATAAATTAAATATTAGTAAACACAAGCAGGTTGCAGTATTCACATGTACTGTAGATCTGAGCATAGTTCACGGGGAATAAAGGTTTTTTTTTTATTTTGGCCATAGTTGTACTCTATATTGCTTTTTTACTAGCATTCAATCTCATGCTAGCAATCATATATTCTTTAACATAAGGTAAAACCAAATCTCTCTTGTTTTTTTAAAGGAAAAGCAACACAGAGAGGTAGAAGGTCAATGTTTCCAAAGTCTTTTTTTACATTACCTTTGCTGATTACAATTTAGTTATAGTAAACCAAAGCCCATTCTGAATTTCACCCATTAAGCACAGGTTCTCCCCTGAAGAACCAAGAACAAAGTAATTTTGGAGATAGTGGATTAATGTATATTGAATATTAAGAATATTTAAGAATAAAATAAATAAATAAATAACTTCTTGATATTCCTTTCATTTCCTCCTATTACACTTTTCTTTACTCTCCACATTCACTTCTCCATCATGCAGCTATAGTTGAATATATTGACAAGATGCCAGTATTATTAAAAATCTTTCTGTTGCTCCAATTCAGCAATTGGGAAGTGGAAAAGGTTCATTCAATATTTCCTTCCAGTGGCTCCTTTTTTTTCCCCTGGCTAAACCTGCTTATACTGAAGACAGAAGCTCCCATGTTTTGTGAAGTTGACCAAATAAAGATGAAAGTCGTTTTCATTTTTATCTTCAATTCAAATAATAATACTAGCTAAGGAGATCATACAAAATATCCTGTTACCACACAGCATACTAGAATCCTCTTAATTGGCACACCCCAGTGGAAACAGAATGTGCCAATTAAATGATCATCCCAATTACCAGAGGCTCATGGGAATACATTTTCCTGGCATGGTTTATAATCACTTTCATTTCATGGATTGACTTTAAAAAAACAACAGTATCAGCTTCACATCTTAATTACCTAATACAGATGATTTATTTGAGAACTGTAACAGGGTTTTTTGCCCTTTCTGTGAGAAAACTAGTAAAATTGATTGTATAGTACATTGCACAATAAAAAATGCCTATTCATTCACCTGGCACAGCTAAATTCTTTAGGGATGGTTGATGAAAACTCAGTAGAATAAGTGGTATTACAAAAATAATCAAACAGTGGGGGCCAACTTTTCTGGGAGGTTTTCCAGAAGATAAGTCTCCTGAACCCTCTCTGAGTGCCACTCCAATTTTCTTTCCCCTGCCTGATCAGTTGCCCTGCTTTCTGCTTCCTGCCTTGTGCTCCCTGCCTAATCTATTACTAAATTTTATGCTTTATTCCTCAGTGGCTGTGTTCCTTGCTCCTTCTCAAACTGCCATGAGCCACACACAGAGGCAGCCCATGCTACTTGTTGCATACATGCCATTGGTTGGACACCCATGAAGAAGAACATAGTTGTTTGCTTCAGGGCAGATCCAAAGAAAGATGTATATGCCTAACCTGAAACTTGCGTTGAATTTATGGCCCTAAGTCAAAAGTTCTGACCCTGGAAAAACCCTTCAGCTTCCCCCTAAGTATGGAGGCACAGAGTTACCCACAAGAGTCTTGAGGCCAAAGAGGGAAAAGCATGAATCTGGTATTGCTAAAGATTCAGGAAGGAATGAGAACTAGGTTCAGTAGATTTTAGGCATGTTCTGATAATGCCTACTAAATAGAGACCCTCAAGGGACTTATGAAGAAGAATACCTAGTTTCTGGATCCCAGTTGCACTTAGATATGAGCTGGGACTGAGGAGCTCAGTCTGACAATACAGCAATACTTGGAGACACAAGAAGAAGCAAAAGTCTAGATACCTTGGGAAGTTTAAATAAAAAGTAAAGATCCTAGAGTTCAGCCACTTCTAAATGCAGGCTGAAGCTAAACTAGATTTTTCATAATTAGTACTTTGAATATCAGCTCCTTCATTTGTCATATCTGATTCTTACCTCCTACTGTTTTCATGTTCAGAACATACTTGGCGCCTCAGTATGGATTTTGGACTGTACATGTAAGCACCTCTTGTAGTAGTCATCTGTCTGTTGCAAGACGTAGAAATGCACCGAATGCAGCTAAACATCTGTGAGTGTTCTTATAGAGCCCAATTCTTGAGTGACAGTCCCTTCTGCACATACCACATTTGAAGTTTGTATCAAACAATACTGAATGTGCTGCAGGGTTTTTCCTGGGGCTTCTTTTTTTCCTCTGTCTGTTGGCCTCTTCTTTCCTCAGAAGCCTACATTCCATGCTTAATAGACTGTTTCAAAGCATTTTGATCCTCATTAATCTTCTCCCAGTCATTTGGCTCAGTGTACACTGCTTTCGTATCTTTCTTGCAAGCATCTTAGAACCCGAGATAAGGATGCCCATGTGGTTCTTCTTCCTCTGAAGAGCTCTCCACAAAATAAATCCTTAGGTTCTCATCCATTCTCTGCATCTGACGAAGCCATCAAAGTTGATGATGACCAAGAAGAGCATGGATGCTTAGAATGTTGGCAGATTGCAAGAGCTCAGCATGGGCAACTTTGTCCCACCAGGAAATTCCTAGAATGTGGGAAAGCAATGCAAATGGAAGTTGTTGAGGTACTTTTCTTGAGTAGAGCATGTGGTACAGGAATCATTGCTATACAAAAGGGTGTTAATGATGCAACAAGCATGGTATACTTTGACCTTGGTCTTAACTAGCTTAGCTTCTTAGATATAATATATATTATATACTTTGACCTTGGTCTTCACAGCCAGTTTGTTGTTGTTCAATGTGCAGTCGTTTGCTCAGCACGCTCATGATAGCTGATGTTTTTCCAGTATGGGTATACTCAGTTCATCCTTAAGTGACAAATTGTTGGCAACAAAAGAGCCAAGGTATGTAAATTTACTTACAACATCCAGTACCACATTCAAGCACATCCTATATATACAATATGTATATTTTCTTCAACTTCTTTTGTAGTCAATGTCTTAATAGAATTTAGAATTTACTACAATTGTCATTAGAGCTAAATATAATGTGAAATAAGTAGTAAGTAGAGAAAACATCAGACAAAGTGAAGAAGCACTATATAAACAAAAGCAAAAACATATTTACAGCATAAATGAGAATTCATAAAATACAGAGATATAAAGGGCTGTTTCTGATGGCTGTTACTGCATAAGATAAGGTTCTTTTCCAAAGGCAATGTAAGTGGCAGTGAAGATTCTGCAGGGTGGAAGTTACTGATAGATTATCAAAAAGGGAGACTAGACAGAGAAACTTTATCACCATTTAAGCTAATGGCAAAACTTCAATAGGGCTGCAAGGTTTCACTCAAGGTCCATAAAACAAAGTGGAGTGGCTGAAAAGAAACCAACTATCTTTTATCCTCCCACATTAATGTGCATGTGAATTCACAGAATGACTTATTTTTGCCCTTCCTTGATGTGATTATTTATACATTGTATGATAATTACACAGAAACATCTCACTTTCCTCTTATCTGCTGATTGTTACTATATTCTGCTGTACTTCCCTCCCTAACTTTCCACATTTTTCTTGTCTTTCAAAATAGGAAAAAAGCCTCCTTTAGGGGAGCCTCCTATTCATGGGAATCCAAGAATAACTGATCTTACTTTTAGCCCTGAGCAGTTTAATGTACCTTTCCAATCCCAGGGGTGACAACCTGTTCCTTTTATCCTTTATTTTTTATCTTTCTGTACAACTGCTGCTTCTAGCACCTTTTTCTAACATTATTGCTTATTCTTGTACAGACTTTTTTTGGAATGCAGTATGTTATCAGTTAAATACAGTTCCTGAAATTTCATTTTTCTTTTCTCTCCAGGTATCAAAATCTAGTTAAGTAGTCCATTACAAGAGTTTCACTCTCATGGTAAGTATCATGGCTGTCATGACTCTTGCGGGGAAAATTTTCAGTGAGGTGAATGGGGAATTAGATGAGCAACTCCCATTACTGTTAATGGGAATGGGGTGTGATTTCCTGCATTTCACATTGATAATTTATCCTTTGATGTCTAGGTCAAGCTTCTGGGCAAGACTAGATTTTAAAACATTATAATTGACAGTAGAAATTAAAAAAAAAAATTGTGTCTTCTTATGTTCTATATACATTGCCCTTGATTGGTTTCCAAGAATATACAGGAAGCTGTAAAGATCGTGTAATAGAAAGGATCCCTTAAAATATTGCTAATATAATTCCTGTGTTTTTTAATTCGTAATTTTACCTAAAAAGGAGTACAATACCTTTTTGCAACAATATTCCAAAATATTTCCTTATTATTTATGTCAAACACTCAACATTCATAAGTGTCACTGTTCTTTTTTAATATTTCACTTTATCTTTTATTGTTTAATAGGAAAACAGTAGCTGTTCTTAATTAAAGAAAACACATGTTCACAAAAGGAGAAAGATTATTGAAATGTATTTAATTCCTGGAAGACAATCTGGGATAGAATCTAAATATTTTTGACTCTCCAATTTGATAGGAGTGCAAAACTTTCTCTTTTACTCCTTAGAGTTTAACAAGTTGCTTTTAAGAAAATAAAAGGAATTATCAGTAATAGTCATTGACATTAAAAACAATTCCCATCTCTATACTAAATTCTCTGTATGCAAGTCTTCTTCACCTTTTTAGTGCCACTGATGATGTTACATAATGCATACATGCCATTCTAGATCAATAAATAAAATAGCAAGTCCTGACTATAGACTGCAAAACTGTAAAGCACATACTGAAGATATAATCTAATGTGGCATTATTGTACATGCTTAGGAGATAAAAAATAAAATATTCATTATTGTAAAAATTGCTAACTGAAAAATAACAGTTTGCTTTAGAAACTGCATATATTTTATATTCAAGTATTGCCTATTTTCTGTGATACAGAATCCACCATTTTGATTGTTGGTGTTTTGGGATTGGAGAATGAGAAGAAAAGCTCATTCAAGGGTTTCCTCTACCATTTTGTTTAGTGTAATTAGCTTTTTGCTCCTTGAGCAATTCTAATTTAATATTGATATGTGGCAGGATAATTCAGAGATATCTTCATTAAAATCAGTATAGTTACATGCTTTTTATGTGGTTGGAAGTGAAGGGATAATAAGGGGACTTGCCTGCAAGTTTCTCAGAGATTCTGAAACAAAACCATGGAAAATGTCATTGAAACAACCAGAGAATGAAATTCATCCCTGAATATGAACCCTGTCCCTGCAGCATAGCTATGGAAAGTGAAGCTTCCTATGCTCAGAATCCTGAGATGTATCAAAGAAGCAGTCTCTGCTTTTCCTCAAGTGTAGGGATAACTAATAGTCTCTGTCGGTGAGGAAAAGATGAGGAAAGACATGCTTGCTGTCTCCCAAACTCCCATGCTCTAGAACCATGGAAAATGTCACTGAAACTACTAACTGAAATCAAATAGAAGGCAGGGTAGATTTGCACATTATAGACTAATCCAAGTGTTTGTGCAAAAAACACACATATACATACATATACACACATATATTTTCTTTAGTCTTTAAGATGCAGATCTACCCTGCCTTCTACTTGACTTAATTTGGTTGTTTCAGTGACATTTTTCATGGTTCTAGGATATGGGCATATGGAAGACAAGTATTTTTTTCCCTATCTTTTCCTCACATACAGAGATGGTTAGACTGTACTAGCAATCCCTACACTTGAGCACACATCATCAGATACTGTGAAAGGACATGCACAAAAATATAGGAATAAGGAGAAGTGATTTATTTCACAGCACAAAATATAGCTACGTATTGCAAAATTCTCCCTCGCTCTCTTTGTAATTCATGCACCTGCACAGCAAGTAGAAGATAATGCTTTAAAAAGTTGATGAATGGAAAGCATACTCTGTTCTAATCAGCCCATCTCTTTGGAATCCATGCCATTACCATCTACATTCTGTGTGGATGATGGATAATACCAGGGTATAGGGGATATTTTTTCTTCTTCAGATAATGTTAAGGATACCAATGTTAAGGACTTAGGAAACTCTGTGAGGTTCATCTGGAAGTTTTCCTCTGACTGCTGCCTTCACAAGGAGAAGGCAAAGATCCATGGAGAAAAACTATTTATGAGTGCATACAAACATTTACAAAGCATAAAGAAGAACTGGTCTAGATCATGAGGTTTATTCCAAGTGATCTAAGTTCAGGCCAGGAGATCAGCATGCAGTTATTGTCCATGTGGGGAGGAGGCATGTAGACTGCCTGTGCTAGTAGAGGACCACAGACAAGGGGCTCTTGTGCATGCATCCCAGCATACCCCATAGACTCCCTAGGCTGATGGAGATTGCTCAGCACAGCCAAGTGCACAGGCCACTCCTGATTGGCTGGAAACCATACCCCAGTCCCCTTCTCATACAGTTTTTCCTTATGGGGGCCCTTCTCTTCCAGCTTCCCTAGAGGCTTTCAGAAGAGATCTGGAGCAAGTGCCTTCACAACATCTTTGAGACAAGAGGGGAGGTCTTTTGTAAAGCCTGGCTGGAAGAGGTGTGGTGCACTGACCAGGTGTGCAGAGGTGGTGTGGTGCTTCAGGGCTGGCCAAAGCACTCTCCTGCCAGAGGGCATGTTCCAGCCTGCCAAACCAGCACAGAGTGCAGGTCTGGGAAGCCCTGACTGATTAAGTCCTGGCTCATGCAGGTACTGGGTGCTCCCCAGATGAGTAGGACCAGAGGCTTCAAGAGGGTGAATTCCCCAGTGCCTAGGCGCTGGCACTGGACAAAGGACTTCCTGCCCCAGGTTCCTCAGGTCCTGTGAGGTGGTCAGGGTCACACACAGCTCTGGCTGGCTGGATACCTTTCCCCCACAAGGAGCACATAACAAGATGTAGGGGAATGCAGCATGAGGAAGAGATGTGCCTCACTTTACAAGTTCTCAGGTACACTTTATTGAATAGAATCGATTGAATGGTGACTGTGTCGCAAAAAAACAAAAAAGAGCCAAAATAACCTGAAGGGATGGTTAGGATCAGGCATTGGGGGTCAGAGTAGGCATGCCTCAGGGTCAGTACTGGACACAGAAACTTGAAGGGGAGGTGTGTTTAACCTGGCACACTAATTCCCAGACTCAGGAATGAAGACCAGAAACTACTTTATATATGAGCTGGAAAACTGTAAAACTTTAGTCATGCTGTTAGCTCACTAGAAATAACAGTAATAATAGAAAGTACTATAATTTGATTGGTGAGATGAAATACTGAGGTCCTTGCAGAAAATGAACAAAAATGAACTAATCCTGCAGCTTTTGTAATAAATTAGAGATCCTAGAACAAGAAAGAAATTATTTTAAATGCTTATGTCAACTTCTCCAATAATTATATATATATGGTGATATATATATATCACTTCTCTTTTTACCTGAAAGATAGAATTGTGATGCTTTGGTGATCATATGTTCAAAATGCTCAGATTAACCAAATGAAAATATAATCAAAATTATGGTCAACCAAGAAAAAAATATGATCAGAGTCTAACAATAACCATTGATTTGGCTTATTTTCCAGTTTGACTATTATCTTAGCAAGCACATATTTTAGGCTTTAGGTGAAGCAGGTCATGTATGAATGCTTTTAAAACCCAGAATTCTTCAGTGCATTCATAGTTTTTAACCTGTATGGTAATTGTATTTGAATTTCTATTATGAAGTCTTGTTTACTTGATGGACCGACCGTTATTTTCAAAGAAATACTGTCAAATCTACTTATTCAATCAAGTGTATAGCCATTCATGATCTCATTTAGTGTTCTTCACTGATAGACTTCAGTTAAAGTTGGCAGCTGCAGACCTGAAATACATTGCATGCCAGTCTAAAAGGTTCTCATTTTGCACCTGCCATTACATTCCTTCTTGTAAACATAGTTCAATAACTCTCTCAGGATCTATATTTCCTCTTCATAAGATCAGCAGAAAACAATAACATTGTCAAGAACATTTTCAGCCCGGTTCATTGTTATAACCTTCTAATATTTTAAAGTTGAAAGGTTCAGGATGTACAGGAGAACTGTCAAAGACAGGGCTAACTTGGATTATTTTTGAAGCAACATGGTATAATATCGATGTAATATTCCCACATAGGTGGTACATCATTCAGTGCATAGGTAGCGATTTTAAAATTTCGGTTGAAATACTAATATCAGACTGCCACCATATTTACCACGCACTTTCCAGCCTTCACGTTGTAATTCAGAAAAATAATGGACCCTTGTAATTAAACCATGACATGTACACACAGGACAGTCAGTATAATATTGCATAACAAACCTTGATAGAGGTATTTTCAAATATTTGAGTGCTTGCTATTACTGCCATAATGTTCTTTTACTATATTTCATATATAATGCCCCGCACAATTTTGTTGTAGAAAAAGTAGGGAAACAAAAATTGTATTTTCTGAAACCTCCACCTAGCATATAGGTTAAATAGTGTGTGAATGCAAGGTATATTTATCATCAACATGGTTTCTTCCTTTCTTGTTTAGTGATCTTGGCAATTTATCTCTTCCTTTATTAGTGGAATATACGTATATGTAAAACAACTTGTTCAGAGTGAGGGCAGTACAAATGCTGATATTCAGACGCTTACAATCAGTCAAATCTGTACACAGAAAAGACACGCCTCTGATGTTAGAGATACTTATTAGATTTTAATTCTCTCTTCTAAAGCAGAAAAGCACTGAACTCCATATGTGACTGCAGGTTCAACATCGGCACTGCAAGTGTTTTTCCGCTACCAGTCTGAGAAATAATTATCAGGGTTTTTTTCATTACAATATTAAAAAAAAGAAGACAAAGAAAACTGAAAAAGGAAGAGGAAAAAAATGAATGTGAGATGACATTCAGCATAGAAATTTTAACTCAAATGGATAAATTGTGGGAAAATTATAAGCAACCGAACACAAAGTCTGTAATGTAAAACTGGTCACCTTAATTACAGATATCATTACTTCCTCTGTAATATGCACATCTTTACATTTTTTTAAATCCTAAAATTGTAGCAGCTGCTCTAATAAACATTCCAGCAATGGTAAGAATCTTCAAAATATGAATCCTAACTTGTACCATAAGTAGCAAAGTGGGAAATTGGAAGCAGACTAAAAGTTTGATATTTAACTTAGAGCTCTGATTTCTTTTGCATTTTGCAAATAAAGACTAGTTCATTTAAGGCCTAATTCCCTCTTCATTCAGCATCTTTAAAATTACAGGCACAATCATTATGCAGTCCTGTTGTAAAGCATTAGTTGTAAAGCAGTGGCTTTCATTGTTATTAATATCTCTTGAGCATTCTTTTTATTATTGTATCTTTTCTAGTTTCTAGATAGATTGCCAGTCTGAGAATTGTGTTCATATGATTGGAGTCTTCCCCTGATACATTATACTGAGACGTGTGCCACTTCAGTTGTTTTTCACTGTGGCAATTTCTGGAAAGGGTTTAATAGTAGCAGCTTTAAGGGTTGTTGAGAAATCCCAACTAGTTCTTGTAATTATGCTAGAATCAGCTCCTCTGGGCTAAGTACAGGCAGTCAAAAAGCCTGAGGATGAATCGATTCAACCTGTACAGTTTAGTCGAAACTGTGGAGATTGAATGAATAAGCAAGTGAACAGACATTCACTTGATTACAGAAATGCAGCCACTTGCCTGCAGTGGCCCAGGCCAGACACTGAGGGACACTAGAACAAACCTCCCTGTTCAGCTGGACCAAATAGCTTGGGCGAAGGCTAGCCCACGCACTCCATGAAGTGGCGTTTGTGGGGGAGGTGCAAAGCATTCTGGGATGCCGAGGGGACTATGCATTAACTTGAATCTGGAAAGGATAAGGGTCAGAAGTTCAATAAACTACTTTAGCCTGAATCAGCTGAGCCTGATACTACATCCATCCAGGTTTATCTTAAACCAGTTTCAGCCATTTTTAAAGATGTTTATGTGCACTGAACTTCTGTTGTGTTACAGATTTGAACTGGTTTCCAATCACTTACACCAGTGTGTGTATGATTTCTGTCACTAGCCCAGATTAAATTAATTGAAGTATTTTTTTACTATGTGATGATTAATGTCTATTAGTCATTCTACTGTTTACTTTCTGAAATGAGTTGTAGTTTAGCTGCACCATGGACTAGACAAATCTCTAACACAGAAAAAGAAATCAAAGAAAAACACAAAATTAGTATACTATTAAATTATGATTCAAAAGGATAATGTTTTAGAGTTCCATATTAACAGTGTTACTGTGACCTCAGAATAAATGTCCTAACACTGTTTTATTTCCTAGTTGCCAGCCAGTAGCCTAATCAGCCTAGGATCAGAATGTCAGATTGGATTATCTCCATTCATTTCTGTAAATAAGTAACAAAACCCCAGTAGAATTCTTGATATCTCTGAAACTTTTCCCTATTTAGAGTAAAAATTCTACTAGGGAAAATATTTTTGGAGTGTTCTGTATATGTAATTAATTTTTTTTTGTTTTGACTCTGTTTCTACTCATTTTTGAGCTTGAAACAGTGAACTATAAATTAAATGAAGGACTTCAAAACAGCCTTGAAATAAAATGAGGGCAGTTGAAACCTTTTGAAATGTTTTTGAGGGATGGAAAAACAGCATAAAACGCATCGTTGTTTGAACTGGGCTGCTTTCTGCCTTGGGGTCAGTTACTGAGCTGTCTTCCAGAAGCTCAGCAGCATTAGACAACAAAGGCTACTACCATTGGTTTCCTACTTGCTATCCTATCAAGTAGGATTCAGCAGTACCTTTTGCTTTCTTTCTATAGCCTTTTATTTTAGTATTATATTCATTGATTGATACCTTTCAATTTATTCCTACCCTCAAATCCTCTTTTTGTTTAGTCTATTTTGATTCTTTTCAAATCTGTGCTTTCTCTCACAGTGTGCATTCCTCCACCCCCATTTCACTTCCCATGCTGAGCCTTCCAGTGCCAGAGGAAGAGCTGGAGCTAGATCTGAGTGCCCTAGCGAGGGAAATTTTGAGGAAGGGGGAGGAATCATCTGAGTTTGTTCTCCACACCCCTCATTTCCCCTAGAGCCAGGTTTCCTTCCTCAGAAGGAGCTTCAAAGGAGTCTGAGGTAAAAGGTACAGAGGCAAGTGGCTCAGCTGAGTCCACTCCTCCTGTTGCTGTGCCTCTGCCTGCTGAGGAGTGGGAAATTACAGCATCCACATATGCACCCACACGCCAGAAGTGAGCAGGTAGTCTGGTCTGGGATCATTTTGAGATGGCAGATGATCCCACATACACAAAGCAGGTCTGCAGGTGACCTTACACTTCATCTTGGACATTTGGAGCAGCCAGGGTGGAGATCATGCATACCTCTCCCTCACAGGGCACTGAGCTAACCAGTTAGGTCATCAGTGGGCACTTCTTCAAGCCAAGGTGATGGATGAGTCCCACATGGCAACAGAGATCATGGGGCCATGAACCAAATGGTGCAGAGGTGACTCATTGGGCAGGCCGAGCTCACCTGTGAATTCATGGTCACTGATAATGGGGCCAATATGGTCAAGGCAAACTGTGATACCAACTTGGTTGGCATTCACTGTGTGGCACACAAGTTCCACCTCATAGTCAGGGATACCTTGGAGGGGGCAGAGCTTCCAGTGACAGTGCCAGCACCACCAGCAAGCTCATTTCCAAATGCAGGAAGGTGGCAGGCTACTTCTACCAGAGCATCAAGAGGGGCAAGATGCTGCAGGACAAACAAGCAGAGATGTACATCCCACAGCACAAAATTATGCTGGATATGGAGACTCAGTGAAACTCCACATAGCTGATGCTGAAGAGGCTGGTGGAGCAACAGAAGGCCATCCATGAGATGGCCTTGCTCGGGGAGATTAGGATCAGCAGCCCCCTTAACAGACCTGAGTGGGATACCATCTCCCACATCCTGGTGGTCATCAAGCCCTTCCTTGAGGCCACCAAGAGCCTCAGCACTGGGGATGCCCTTTTTAGCCAGGTGATCCCTTTAGTGAAGGAACTTCAGAGCCAAAAGGAGAAGTTTCAGGGGATCAATGTTCAGGGTAGGGCAGCATATGCAGCAGCCAAAGCCTGAATCAGTTGATAGAGCTGCTGGTGAAGAGAGTCAGGGAGGCAGAACAGTGGAGACGGGGGGACGTGGAAAAGGGGGATCCACTGTCCCATACTAACACACCATCCACCAGCCAGTCTCCTCCTCCACCACAGGTGCTGCCAATGTACCCCAAGGTCATGGCTTCCATGGTGGGGTTCAGAGGCACCAGACCCCACCATCAGGCAAGTAGCACTCAGGCCTTGGTGACTGCCTATATCACCGAGGATGTGGAGCCGCTGCTTTGTGACCCCTTGGCCTACTGGGAAAGCCAGAGTCAGATATGGCCACATCTGGCCATGATTGCCTGGGAACACCTGTCCTGTCCACTGACCAGTGTTCCAAGTAAGAGGATGTTCAGCATTGCTGGGGATGTAGTGGCATCTCACCATACCTGTTTGGATCCTGGTTTGGTGGAGCAGCCGGTATTCCTCAAGGTGAGCCTCCTGCTGCTGGGGTTCTCAAGCTCTACCTGCAGATAGAGTGAATGTCACCCTTTTCACTCTGTCTGCACCTATTTTCATTTTACTTTTTTAAATCAGTTAATGCCCTGCTCTCTGAGCTTGTGGCGGCACTCACTGCATCACCAACCAGCAGGGGAAGAACATCCCTACAATGTTTATATTGAAACCATGAGTTTCTGTACCTAGGAGGCTGACGAAGTGCAAGGATTATACCAACATTCTTTTCCATCTATATCACAGCTATTTTCCACATCTCACTGCTGATAGATTTCCATCTAGAATCAGTGTACAATGTTGTGTGGACAAAAATCTTTTTAACATCAATTGGTTACCTTTCAAATTCAAGATAACCAACTTCTCCATTACTGATTTCCAATAGGCAAATGATTGTATGTTGTGTGCCCACATGACTGAAGAGCTCCGGATCACTTTCAATTACTTCTGTGAAGTGCATGAAATGTTTGGACTGACCCCCTATCACCTGCACAGAAACCAATATACTTTTCCAAACTGCCTCAATTAGAGGCCAATACTTAGAGAATGTTGAACATTTCCCCTACCTTTCACAAAAAGTAAACACTGACAAAACAATATTCAACATCAGATACAATCTGTTGGTGCTGCTTTTAAATGTCTCCAAAATCACGCATTAGATGATCATGACATCAGTCCTTTTTCAAATATGTAGGGAGGATGAAGAAAGCACCGGGAAATGTAGGGCCCCTGCAAGATCCTCTGGGCAATCTGGTGGTTGCACCAGAGGAGAAAGCAGACCTCTTTAACCAATTCTTCACCTTCGTTTTCTTGGGCAGGGACTGGAAATTCCCCACTGATGCAAGACGGACTTGAGGGGAATGCCTCCAGACCTCAGGTTGGGGAGGACTGGGTTAGAGAGCTTCTGGAGGGGCTGGACGTGCTCAAATCAGTGGGTCCAGATGCTCTCCACCCCAGGGTGTTGAGGGAGCTAGCAGGGGATATTGCAGGGCCCTTGGCATGGCTTTATGAGCACTTGTGGTGCTTGGGCCAGGTGCCAGATGATGGAAGTAGACTATTAAGTAGAGTAGACCACCTGTGAGCAATACTTCACCAAACTGCCAGGCCCATTTGTGGCCTGAGTAGGAGGGAGTTGGCAGGCTTTGATTAATAAAATCATAAAATCATAGAAAATTAGGGTTGGAATGGACCTCAGTAGGTCATCTAGTCCAACCCCCTGCTGAAAGAAGGAAAATCCCAAGCTAAATCATTCCAGCCAGGTCTTTGAGAAGTCGGCTTAAAACCTCCGAATATAAACCAGACAAATCCAAAGACAATGGACATAAGGAACACATTTTTTTGTAATTAACTCAATGGTAAGGCTAAGTGCCTATATAATAAATGAAAGAAGTTTGAAATGTTCAGGGTCAGGAAGAAATATGGTTGGTATTATTGAAATGTGAATGAGGTCCAATGACTGAAACATTAAAATCAATGGTTACAGCTTGGTCTTTAAGGACAGAATGGGAAAAGGGTATGTATAATTCATACTTTTCATCAAAGTCATTTATTACCTATTACAGGGTCAGAAATGATTCAGAATCACAGGATCTCAAATGGATAACGCTCTAAGTAGTAAAACTAAATATACATAACAGTTTACAAAATCTCACTATAACAGGATGAAGTGCTTCATAAGTATCTGTGATTATTCTGTTAGAAAAAAAAAATGTGTTCTATCATAGGTATTTTCAACCAAAGGGATACTTGCTGAATTTCTCAAATGGCCAGTTATAAAACTTCCTTAGAGGTTCTAAAACTAATAAACATTTGTTTCTTTAAAAAGAAAACCGTGTGCCCTGAGTGAAAAAAAAACAATATTTGACCTCATGCCAACAGGCAATAATTAATCATAAACCTAAAATATGGTAGTTACATACCAGTTATCTAAATACATTTACTTTGGTAAAACACAATATGGCAGCAGCTAGCTATGCTGAGACTTTAATAGTACTAGATGTGCAAAGCTTAAAGCAATTGTGGCAAAATGATTTTTGAACATAAATTGGGAAGTGTTAAGAAAACTGTCAATTGTTCAAAAAACTCCTATTAAATGAAACTAAAAGCATCATTCTAAATAAAAAAAAATATTATCACAGAGACAGAAATATGTAATGTGTGATAAATTAAAATTTGTCTCACTTACATCTCAGTACATATTTATGATTTCAAGGGCCACAAATATCAGATCTTAGTTCAATAGCATTCACTACTTTCATTGACAATCTAGCTCTTTATAGAAAGTTTTGTCTGGTAATGTCAGTAAATACTGTATTTACTTGCATCTAAGACCCAGGTGGGCAATTATTTCAGCTGGAGGGCCACTTAATGACTTTGTGTGAGCTGTTGAGGGTCATAAGGGTAGCCCTGCCCCTTGACAGATGCCCCACCCCAATCACCATCATGGGACTGGAAGTCCCATTCCCTAACCCCAGACCTTTGTCACCAGAAGTCCCTCCCTTTGCCCCTGGTAGTATTCCCTTTGGGAAGAGGGTTGCTATCTTGAAAACCAGAAAAAAAACAACCAAATCATATACTAAGAATCAAACATCTACTATAATGATTCATGTGTGTTTGCATAGTATACATAGAGGTGACTGCATAATAGCTCAAAATAAAGTCTGACTCTTGTATATTGTGAGTGAAGGATGTGTGGGGTTTGTGGAGAGGGTAGTGTGTGTGTGTGAGATTTGTGGGTGGCTGTATGGAGGTTTTAAAAGGGTGTGGGGTGTTGTGGGTGCATGTGTGGGTGAGGATTTGTAGGGGAGTGTGGGGGTGGATGGGTTGGTGTGGGGTTTGTGGGGGGTGAGAGTTTTTGATGGTCTGTGGAAGTGTGTGTGGAGGATGTGGGCTGTGGAATATGTGAGTGTGGAGTGTATGGTATACATGAGTGTGGTAGTGAAGGGGTGTGGGAGGGTATGGGTGTGTGTGTGCAGATGGGTGTGGGGGTGGGTGGGGGTGGGGTTTGTTGAGGGTGTGTGGGGTTTTGTGGTGGGTCTTTGCAGGGTGGATCTAGGATTTTGTGTGGGGCTTTCTATGGGTGTGGGGTTTGGTGGGGGCAACAGGTGACCCCACCCCATGACACACAGCCCCTATCTCTGGTGACAGTAGCAGCAGCAGGCAGTGGGCCTCAGGGTGCTCATGCCCCTGGAGTGCTGGAAGCCCCACCTAGAGGCATGCAGTCACTCTGGCCCAGAACAATGATGCATGGCTCCCACCTGCAGTGACAAGAACCCCACATGGCAGCATGGAGCCAGCCTGGTCTGCTCTGAAGGCATGCACTAGTGAGCTGGGCTGGATCTGTGCTGCCATGTGCAACCCTTGGAAGTCAGCTAGAGCCATGGACTACTGTGGGCTCTGCCTGCTGTCGGCCATGAGTGCCCTGAGGGCCCACTGCCTGCTGCTGCTGCTGCCACTGGCAGGGATTGTGCTCCATGGAGGAACAGGGAGCCACTCACCTCCACCCACAACTCCTCCATAGACCCCCACAAACCCCCATACCCATCTACATGTATTTTCAACATCCACCCACCCACACACATGACATCAGCCTCAGCAGACTCTCTTCTGCCACAGAAGGCTCCCAGCACTGCAGGAAGGAGCTCCCCTCCACACTCACCAGCAGTCTAGTTATCCACCATTGCATTCAGTGCCTCTACATGAGGTTCCTAGCTGGAGTGCCCGGCGCCCTGTGGAGGTGGAAGCACAGATCCTGCCCGATCCCGTGGTAAGCAATCTCTAAAAGCCTACCTCCCTCCAGTTTTCAGAGGGGCAATCACAGAAGATGAATAATTGTTTTTTGGAGAGGCCTTATGGGCCAGATAGAATGGCTTGGTGGACTGAATCCAGCCCATGGGGGCTGTATTTTGCCAACCCCAAATCTAAGATGAGATATTCTTTTCCAATCAGCCTGGGGGGAAAACTCCTTGTCTTAGATTTATGTACGTAGTTTCATAGTTTCATCGTGCTTAGGGTTGAAAGGAACCTAAACAGATCATCAGGTCTGACTCCCTGTCCCAGGCAGGAATGATGCAGGGTCATAACTCTCCAGCCAAATATCTGCCCAGCCTCCTGTTAAAGACCCCCAAGGTAGGAGAGAGCACCACCTCCCTTGGGAGTCCATTCCAGAGCCTGGCAGCCCTAACTATAATGTAATGTCTCCTGATGTCCAGCCTAAACCTTCTCTCTAATAATTTGTGGCAGTTATTCCTAGTAAGCCCCAGTGGTGCCTGGTGGAACAGAGACTCACCCAATTCCCGCTGATCCCCCCTGGTGAGTTTGTAAATGACCACCAGATCCCCTCTCAGCCTTCTCTTGCAGAGGCTAAATAGATTCAGGCCCTTTAGCTTCTCTTTGTAGGGCCTGACCCATTGCCCCTTAACCACGTGAATGGCCCTCCTCTGGACCCTCTCAATGTTAGCCACACCCCTCTTGAAGTGCAGAGCCCAGAACTGGATGCAATACTCCAACTGCAGCCTGATCAATGCTGTATAGAGGGGAAGGATCACCTTCCTGGACCTGCTTGTGACTGTGGAGATGGGGAGCAGGCTGCTGTTGTGGCTCTGACTGTGGCCCTGAGTCTGCAGCTTCTGTCCTGTCTCCCCCCGACTCCGCACTCTTTCCTCCCCTTTACCATCAGGCACAGCTCAGCTATGGCTCAGGCTAGATTCCCTCCTGGGCACATGGAAACAGCCCACTGCCTGGTGAATCAGCAACATTACATGCCACTGCAGCATTGCATGCCTGACCATTCAACAGTGCTGATATTCCTTCATGGCCAGCAGTGGCTGCACTTCCTTATACTATGTTCCGGGTAGAGAAAAAAGCTTGAGAAGCATCTAACAATAAGGGGTTCAGAGAAAGGCAGAGACTGGAGAATGGGGAATAGACAGAATCAGAAACAGTGGGGAATTGTGGGGGAAGGGTAGACACTGTGGGGACCATAAATTATACTTTGTGGGGCTGTTTGGAGAATCTCTTTTGACCATTTTTTATGTGAAAATGTGTGGAAAATATGTCTCTTTTTGAAGTGTTCCAACATGGAGTTTAGCAGATGAAGCTAACGTTCTTAATTACAGTAGCATTAGTTCTTGTGCAACAATATAAAGGTAATTGTTGGATGTATAAAAAAAGGACTAGTGTGATCACTGGGTGTATAAAGAAAGAAATATCAGATAGAAAGATGAAGGGGATTCAACTTTTGTATGAATGTAGGTAAAATCATTATTAAAATAAGAGTTCTCAGTTCTGTTGCCTGCACTTAAAGATGGATGTGGAGTAACTGTGCAAAAAATCTAGTGCGAGTGTGACTCAGAATTACATTTCCAAATTTACAAAGATATATCTTGGTATTGAAAAGTTCAGAATACCATAGATATACTGAATTTCCTACCAAAGTATAATCAATTTAATAATTGTAAATAGAATATAAGAGTAAAAAATGACTGAATGTCTTGTAAAATTACACAATAGCCTTCAAGTGGAAAATATAATTTCAAAATTCAGGTATGTTATTAGTTTAATTAGTCAAAATGATATCTATATCAGTAGGGAAAAATAAGAGATATTAGAGACAATTAAAGGATGACTGATAAAACATAATTATTCTAAGAGTAAATTATACTTTGTAGAGCCATTTGGAAAATCTCTTTTGAAATGTACCTTTGACCAATATTTTTGTAATGTGAAAATGTGTGAAAAACACTTTTTCTAACCAGCTCTTAATTGCAGTATATATTTAGTTTATGAACTAAAATTTGCACACTGTGAAGTGCTTTCTTGGCATAATTTAAAACTACGGTAAATTTATAGTTAGCAGTTTAAAATACAATATTTGCATTCTACCATTGCATTTTAAACTGATAACTATAAATTCACCATAGTTTAAAAAATATGGCAAGCAAGCAGTTCACAGTGTGTGAATTTTAGTTCACAGATTTCATAGGTTATATATTTCATAGATATTAGGGCTGGAAGGCACCTCATAAGAACATCAGGTTCAGTCCCCTGCCTAAGGGGCAGGAAGTCAGCTAGGGTCAAAGGATCCAAGTAAGATAAACATCCAAATGTTTCTTAAAAGTGTCCAGAGTAGGTGCTTGCACCACCTCTGGGGGGAGTTTGTTCCAGGCCTCGTGGGCTCGGACAGTAAAGTTTTTCCTTATGTCCAGCCTAAAAGGTCTTCCAAGAGTTTGTGACCGTTGGACCTTGTCTTCCCTTGGAGTGCTCTGGTGAACAGGTGTTCCTGATGCACACCCCTTACATACTTATAGGCTGCCACCAAGTCACCCCTGGGCCTGCATTTCTCCAGGCTGAAGAGTCCTATAGATCGCAGCCTGTCTTCATAAGACCTGTTCTCATGCCCTTTGATCATGCACACAGCTCTCCTCTGGACTCTTTCAAGCTTCTCCACATCCTTCCTGAATTGTGGAGCCCAGAATTGAATGTAGTACTCCAGCTGTGGCCTCACCAAGGATGAGTACAGAGGAAGGATGACATACTGGGTCTTGCTCAAGATGCATTGGTCAATGCAAGGCAGAGTTTTGTTTGTTTTGCCAGGTGCGGTATTGTATTGGTGGCTCATATTCATCTTGTGGTCAATCGTGACCCCCAAGTCTCTTTTGGTCATGGTGCTAGGAAGTGTAGCATTGCTGAGCCTATAAGTGTGATGTGGGTTTTTATTCCTGAGCACCTTGGAGCACCTTGCATTTCTCTGTATTAAATGTCATCAGATTTTCATCCACCCACCTTGCAAGCCTATCAAGATCAGTCTGGATCACCAGCCTATCCTCAAGAGTGGACACTCTTTGCCCAAGTTTGGTGTCATCAGCAAACTTGGTCATCTGCATTTGACACTAGTGTCCAGATCCCTTATGGAGACATTAAAGAGTACAGGTCCAAGAACAGGCCTTTGGGGATTCCAGTAGACACTGAGTGCCATGTTGATTCAGTTCCATCAACTACCACTCTCTGGGTCCAACCTCCAAGCCAGTTCTCCAGCCACTGGACTGTGGAGTAGTCGAGGCCAGAGTTGCCCAATTTTTCCATGAGGACATCATGGGACATCAGGTCAAAGGCTTTTTTAAAGTCCAAATGTATGACATCAACCTCTTCCCTCTTGTCCAGTTGATACGTCACCTGGTCATAGAAGGAAATGAGATTGGCCAAGCAAGACCTACCTGCAACAAATTCATGTTGACTATCCCTCAGAATGTTGCCTTCTGTTAGCCTGTCAAGAATGGTTTCTTTGATAATTTTTTTCCAAAATGTTCCCAGGGATTGAGGCTAAACTGATTGGCTTATAGTTTCCCAGGTCTTCTTTCCTACCTTTCTTGAAGATGGGCACCACATTGGCCCTCTTCCAAGCTTCAGGTACTTTGCCTGAGTGCCACGAGTCCTTGAATATCCTCAACAGTGGCTGCGCTATGATGTCTGCCAGTTCCTTTAGTATTCATGTGTGCAACTTATCCAGACCAGCTGATTTATGGGGTCCAGACTCTCAAGATGCTCCCTCATAAGATCCATGCCAATGGTGGGCATATATTCGTCTTCACCCCACATCATGTTAGGCAGGATAGTCCTTTTGGGCTCATGAAAAACCAATGCAAAGTAGCCACTAAGCAGATTGGCTTTTTACTGAGTGTTGGTAGTCAGGTGCTCCAGCTGGTTTAGCTGGGGTCTAATACTGCCCTTGTTTTTCTTTCAACTCCACACACTCCATCTGAAGAATGACTTTTTATTGTCCTTGATTTGTGTAGCCATATATAGAATTCAGTTGCAGCCTTGGCTTTTCTACTTCATTCCCTGCAGGTGCGGGCCAGAGCAGAATACTCCTCCTTAGTGGTGTTTCCTGTCCTTTATCTATTATATGCCTCTCTTTTTAGACATAGGAGGTCCATGAGTTTCCTGTTGAGCAAAGGAGGTTTTTGAGTTCTTTTATGCCATTTCCTACAGGTGGGAATGGACTCCCCTTGTGCTTCTAGGATCGCTTTCTTAAGGAGCAACCACTCATCATGAACTCTCCTCCCTGTGAAATTATGGCCTTTCAGGGCCTCAAGAACATGCCTCCTGAGGTTATGAAAGTCAGCTTTCCGAGAGTCAAGGATTACTGAATTGCTGGCTGACCTCCCAGCTTTGTGATGGATAGTGAAAGTGATCAGCTCATGGTCACTGTCATCCACCTTCCATTTAATTCTTAGGTCACTGATTAGATCACTCCCTTTGGCCAGTACCAGGTCTAGCAGCACCTTGCCTCTTGTCAGCCCATAAACTTCTTGGGACAGGTAGAGCTCATCCATGCATGTAAGGAAGCTTTGTGACCAATTGGATTTGGCTGAGTGCTCATCCCACCAGGCTGCCACCATGATGTCAGACTAAGACTTCATCTGGAGTCTGAAGTTTTCTTCTAGTATTGTGATAAACACATTTACACACACACACACATATATATATATATATATATATATATAAAATTAGAGTATTTAAATGGCCAAGTGGTGAGATGCACCTAGATTACTTCAATTTGATTTCAGTGGTGCATGCTGGAACATTTAATTTGGCTCAATTTGAACATAATATAGTTGTTTAGCCAACGTGGAGATGTAGGCACTTCAGAGAGTGATTTATATAATCCCCCCTGTCTGGAACTATTGTGTGTTCTATATTAGAGAAAAACTAATTACAAAACAAAAACAGAAACCCTGAGAGAAAGGAAGATGCTGTAGCCTAGTGGTTACAGAATAATTCTGGAAGGGGGTACTCAGGTACCAAACCCTGTTCTAATGGTTATTTCTGTTTAATCAGTCAAATGTATAACTCCCCAGAGGATGAGAATGTTCCTCAATGAGTGCTCTAACCATTATACTACTAAGCAAAGGGTAAGCAACATTACCACTAATGTGTTTGAATTGAATTCAGTGCTCTCAGGCACACCTCAAAGGCTACCCACTTCCTGGGAATTAGGGCCTTCTCCATAGGCAGAGGGAGAAAAAAATATTTGGGGAGGGGATGAGTGTGTGTGTATGCCCCCCACCCCTCCACCAGCAGGTATGTCTATGGGGGAAGGACTGTGGGGGTGGGGAAACAGATTGAGGCCCCAGTGGTGAGGGAGGGATTGGGGCACAGGCAGGACCCACTCACCCTAGCCTCTCCTCCCTCCCTTACCACTGGGGCCTCAATCTGCACCCCCCCCATGGCAGTGAAGGAGGGAGTGGGTCTGGGGCAGGTCCTGCACAGTGGGGGCAGGGCATGGGAGGGAGCCACAAGTGGCTCATCCAAGGGGTGTCTGGTGCAGGGAGGGGGTGGCAGGTCCTGCCACTGCATGCACCCTGGGGTGCCACTGCATGGGGGCCATGTGCCCAGAATCTGCACATGAGGTGAGGGTGGGATGCAGGCTGAGGCTGGGCTCCTCCCAGTACAGGGGGTGTACCACATGATGCTAGGGGCAGGCAGTGCTGGGAGGGGGAGTTTGGGTGGGCTATGGTTAATTTTGGGGTGGCTGCAGCCCCCCCGCAACCTCTCCTCCCCTCCCAGCACCACCACCACCCACCCTGAGTTCAGCCCAGTCCAGCCCCACCCCCCAGAAGAGCCCCTTATAACCCCAGCCCCAAACTTTAGTGACAGCCCACCCTGCCCCACACAGATCCGGGGACACATGCCCCATGCCTCCCAGGGTGTGTGTAGCAGCAGGACAAGCCACTCATGGCTCAGCCCTGTGCCTCACTCTGACTGTACAGCATCTACCCCAGCCCCAGCCCCACTCCCTCCTTCACTGCTGTGGGCATGCCCCTCCATCCCTGCTCCAGCTGCTGGAAGCTTGGGGCTGGGCAACCTTGAGGCCCTACCACTGCCCCATGGTAGCCCCTCTGTTAGCCACCCCCACCCCTTCCACCACCTATGCCGTTCTCCAAAACCAAACTGAGCCTTAAGGAAGTTTACTGCTTTGTTTATGAGCCTGTCTGGAAGATGCCGTATAGGTGCAAAAGGAACTTTTCAGTATTAACTGAGATGTCTAGAATTATGCTTCTGCTGCTTTTTGAGTCCTGTAACTCATGGCTACACTGGATTACTGTGAAACTTAGGCACCTACATTCTACCTTACTATTATGGTGGTGCATCTGCAACCATAAATGACAAGCCTTAAGAAACCATCTGAAAGATGTTACCAAATCCAACTTTTTCAACACATTCTAGATGGGTTTTTTCTTCTTTTTATTACTAATGTTTTGATGATAAGGCAAACCTGCATTCTGATCCTATAGAAAACATAAGGGAAAAAAGAACAGCATAACACAAATTGTCACTGGTGAATGCCTCTAAACCGCATTGAAATTTCTTGGAGGCAAACTGATGTTACACTTTTAAGACGTTTCAGGGATCATTTTAACTACATAAATAACTTTGGCTATAATGTAAATAACAGAAGAGCTAAGTAACAACCCAAAAGAAGAAGGAGGAATGTAGGTTTGCCACTGCAGTTGGTTGTATTTCAAAACTGCTCAAGTGGTAAGTGGATGGTTCAGCATTAAGTGAAGTCAATAAAGATTCTTATTGAAAAGAGAGGGAAATAAAGTGGTCCAAATACCAAAGAGTTTTAATTAAACCCCAGACTCCTTGGAATTTGAATGTTTCCTGAGGGACAGACTGGGTATATATGTAGTAGCTCCATAGGTACAAACTATAAAACCATGTAAAAGGGATTAGATACTTAAGTATGAGCCTACTGCAACCTATTCAAGTCCCTGAAAAAATTATTAGCACAAAAGATGGGTGGGTCCTTCTCCTCACTGCTTTCATGTCTCAATCTTAAGGGCAAGATAATTTAAACTCATTAATGGTTTTAAGGGCTTTGGACAAGGTGGAATAGAATCACACTTAAGTACCTAAGTCTACCTGGATGCCCAATAGACAGAATACTATCTGATGCCCTGTCTATCTCTCTTCTTCATTATATACAGCTAATGGTAATGCCTAGAGAATCTTTCCTCAACTTAACAAGTATAATAAAAGACAACTTACAAAAAACAACAAGGAAAATATTTTCAAGACTAGAAGAAAGGAGAGAGAACTGGCAATGCACAGTGAGGTAACTGCCACTATGGGCTTGTCTACACTGCCTCTGTGTACTGCAGTGCTGAGCCTGTGACTAGTGCCAAGGAGCATGCCCTTCCTACTTGCTCTTTCTCAGTGTGTGAAAACCATTCAATATTGCTCTCCAAATAGGGGGAGAGGGAAGCAGTAGTTTGTATTTAACTCCATGTTAAGGAAAACAGTCATTTAAGGAATGGAGGATGTTTGTGAAGTTGGAAGAGAGAAGAGTGATCAAAAGTAGCTTGAAAAACGAGTAATGCAATTGCCTCGGTAACCTAATTATGTGGTAGAATTGGGTTGTGATGACTTATCCACCATGAATAAGATGAAATTGGTGGCTTAGGGGTGTTAGTCTGCAGCACTGCTCACTGTGTGAGGTGCTACCCATTGTAGACCTGGTAATTAGCCTTCAAAGGTTTAGTGGGGTTCTTAACTTTGGGCCTCTGCCACCTGCTGGGTATGTGCCTAATGCCACTTCTGCGGCTCCTGCAGCAGGCTCCTGCAGGTTGTCTGGGTTGCTGATTCTTGAACCCCAATGCTAGAGCCAGGGTTTGAGATTGGAATTTCTCCTGTGCAGCACAGTGCAATCAAATGCTCAGGACAACATGGTTCCAAAACATGGAGAACTCTCCATAGATACACCTTGTTCCACTTCTCTGGCTGTTCACCTGGTCAGTTGCTAGCCTGGGGTTAATTCCTCCTAGATCCCATCTAGTCACCTACAGTCCCTAATCTGGACCATGGCCTTACAGTTTACCTGCATTCCTGAATCTAACTTTCACTTGTCTTTCTGGTGTCCTCTCAGTTGCCTCTTTCAAGTCTTCCTGGCACAGTGGGGCCTGTATGCCACTTTCCCTACAGTCAATAATAGCCCCAAAGGCCCCTTTCAGGTATGATCAGTATGCTAAGCAGTTTGGAGGTACTGAAGAGAATAAAACTGTGTATGGTGTGTATTTCCTATCTAACAATTTCATAAAAGGAAAAGGTAGGAAAGATCTCAAAGGCTGTTCAATTATGGCTTTTTCTTTGTGTGTGTGTGCGCAATAAAATTGTCACACATGATGTAAGTTCAGAAAAATATGTATACATTAGAGAGTGTTGTTGCAGTGTATTTCTAGAAGTAGGTTATTTGCCTGTACTTTTGAAGCATCAGGCGATGGCTAAACAATCCCTGGAGCCAACTAAGGTAGCTCAGAGTTTTGTCTTTTGTTCTCTTTATATTCACAGAGCAGCCCTAGACTTGCATCTAGATTATTTGCTATAAGTTAAGAAAAACAAGAAAGATGAACAAAACCAAAATCTCCCAAACCACAGAAGATTCATAAGATACAGAAGGGAACTTACCATGGAGACCTAATTCTCCAGGGAAAAGTAAAACTCTAGAAAACTGATATGTATATTCTTCTTCAGCTCTTTGTCAAAGATGCAATTAATGGATAAGTGACAGTGTCATTTCAGATTTCCATGTATGTCATCACCAGCTATTCACATCATAAGTCTATTCCATCCGAGTTCTTGAATGCTGAACTAATGGAGAAGTCTTCCTCCCAAATTCCCACTTTTCCTGTATTCTTAAATCATGGGTGATATCTCTGTCCATGTCTGCACCATTTTCTTGAGGAAAGGATAAATATGCTCTGTCTTATACAGTCATGAATCTCAGTAGGATTTAGGTGTCTATGCAGGAGTTAGAAGGCTTCATATCTTTGTGGATCTGAGCCCAAAATTGTGGGGCAATGCCATCTTGCCTTAGATATAAGTAAATAAATAACCTTTTTAATTGTGCCTTACTGTTTGGAAAGGATCTCCTTATTTACAAGGGGATTTGTGTTATTGAATGGCTGAATGCAGTGCCACATCTCTGCTATTGATTCAATGCTGCAATCCCCAGATAACTGCATGGATGTAATTTGCAATATCTGAGCATAAACCATTACTACCTCTTATCGGGGAAACTTGTTTTAGGATTAATCCTGGGACAATGAACATGGATATCTGTACAATTGCACTTTGTCCCAGTACAGAATAGTTGATTCTGGGATAAACATGACATTTGTTTGCATACTTATATATGTACAAGTGTGGTTCTATTCCCCCTGTTCAAGTGTCTGAAAAATAATTCGTGTAAAAGGTCTTTGGTTCAAGATTTTGGAGTTTTTTTCCTCTCAGAACAATAGTTCTTCCCTCCTCCCCTCTATATTTCTCTCCTCCATACACATAGTTATTTATTTACAGTTCTATCTTGTGACCAACTTGGATCACCAACAGTCCATACATTTCCAAAAAAGAAATAGACCGATTACTGTTACAATCATGCTAGCGTCTCTGCACTCCTTCTCTTCCCTCTCCCCCCACACCAACCCTGCAAAGCCCCACCCACAAAACTAATAATTTCCCATCTCCTTTCTTGGTCCATATTCACAGTTCCATCATTCTTCCACAGCTGCCATCTTCATCACTCATGTCTCTCAACATCACACACCATCTCCTCTTCACATCTCAGTTTCATCACAGTAACCACAAGCAAGTGATCATTGTTATAATCAGCACTATGGTAGTGACAGGCAACAAGGACATTATTGAAATTGGACTGCCTGGTGATGACGAGGTCCAACTGGTGCCAGTGGTCAGATATTGGGTGACCCCGTAATACCTTATGACAAGGGTAAGTTTGAAAGAGTTGGTGATACAAAAAAGTTATGATAAGAGCAGAACTCCAACAACCTTTTTCCATTATCATTAATATTTCCCATGTTGTGTGAGCCCAGACAAAATTGTCCAGCATTGTCAGCACCAATTCCGGCTTTGAGGTTCCTAAGAAGATGCAGTTCCTCAGTGTTTGGAATCTTACCAATAACAGCCAATTGTTCTTTAACCTCAGGAGTCGAGTGTTGGAGCATATACACACACTAAAATGATTGTGCCTTCTGAAGTATAAAGGCAAAGCATGAGGATCTACTCTGAATCATTCAAGGATCTGTGATCATTTTGAGAAGACTGTTTCTAACAGCAAAGCCTATGTGTCTCTGGGAGCTTTCCCTTGCAAGAAGAATGTATACTATTTCTCTTAAGGAGCCATCCAAGGCCAGACATGTTTTTTTCAGTGCTGCAGAGTCAATATTCAACTTGTCTTATTCATATCTATCACTTCTGTCTTATGGGCATCAGAAGTATTCCCAAAATCATCAGCCAGGCACATGGTTCTAACTTTCCATATTCAAATGTGGAGTATTTTTCATTTTGTGTGGTACAGTGGTGCAATCTATTTTGACTTTTATCTTATCCCCAGTACCCAGTGAAGCAGCCAAACTGTGGTGACTCAGCACCTTACTGGCTGGGGCGGGGGCAGGCAAAATACAGCCTGTGAGCCAGATACAGCTTGCCAAGCACTTTCATCTGACCTGTGGTCACCAACAAATTGTACCCCACCCAACCCTTCCACCCATGAGAGTGAGAGTGAGGAACCCATGTGTATACATCTTCCAAACAAATCTTATTGCTGTACTCCCACTTTTGGGGCTGAAAGGGCCCCTCCAGGCCAGTGTGCAGCCCCCCCTTCCCCATCTCTTGCTGGCTCCAGGCAGCAGGTAGGGAAGCAGAGGGGGTGGGGCTGCAGCTGGACAGGAGTGTGGAGAAGTGGGGCTGGTGGGAGTGTGCAGCCTGCGACCAGGGGGACAGGGAGTGGTAGCACACCCTCCCCCACATATACACAACCCCCCAACATACCTTATGCCCCCCACACAACCATAGTCCCTCACAGCCCCCTCACACCCACTGTACATACACACCTGTTCTCTTCTAGGTTGGCAGACCTCCTCCGGCGGGCTTTAAACTAGGCTCGTTGAGGGAAGGGGAAGATGAGGGCAAACAACACCCACAACTATAGCCTAGCCCACACCAACGAGCGGAATGAGTGAACAGGTAAGCAATGGGGGCCAGGGCAACACTGGGACAAGGGGGACAGTACACACATCCACAGGAGGCCTGAAATGCTTCTACACAAACACTCGTAGCATGGGAAACAAGCAGGAGGAACTCACCCTCCTGATGGCTGACACCAGCCCAGACATAGTGGGGATCACAGAAACGTGGTGGGACTCTACCCATGACTGGGCAGTGAATGTCAAGGGCTGTCATAGGTTGTACGGGAGGGACAGGATAGGAAGGAGAAGTGGGGGCATGGCACTCTATATCAAGGAGGAATACACATCCTCGTCAATTAGCAAGGAGTCAGAGGAGTGGCACTCTGAGGTGCTTTGGGTTAGAGTACAAGGCAGTCGAGGGGAGAGAGACTTAATGGTGGGGGTCTACTACAGACCTCCCAACCAGGGAGAAGAGCTTGACCAGGAATTCTTAAGTCAGCTCACAGAAGTAGTGAAGGCGAAAGATGTGGTAGTCATGGGGGACCTGAACTTCCCGGACATCTGCTGGGAGGAGCAATCAGCCAGGTCTGACCGCTCATGTAGGTTCTTAGACAGAGTGCAGGACCTCCATCTAACCCAGGAGGTGCACAGCCCCACCAGGGGGGATGCCTTGTTGGACTTAGTGGTGGTCATGGGTGAGGGGGCTGTGGGTGCTCGACCACCTGGGTGACAGTGATTATCGCCTGCTGGAATTTACCATTCACCACAAGGTGGCAAAGGCATGCAGTAAGGCAGCAGCCCTAGACTTTAGGAGGGCAAACTTCAACAAGCTAAGGAAGATAGTTGGGGATGTGCGAAGGTCCCAGAGGGGAGGGGAGCCAGATGTCCAAGGAGAGTGGTCGCTCCTTAAGAAGGCAAACCTCCAAGCCCAAAGGAAGGTAATCCCAATGAGGATCAAAGGGAGCAGGAGAGCACACAAGCCTCCATGGCTCACCAAAAGCATCCGGGAATGTCTCCTTGCTAAAAAGGAGGCGTATATCCAATGGAATAAAGGGGTCATCACCAGGGATGACTATTCTGCAGTTGCTCGGGGATGTAGGGGGGCAGTTAGGAAGGCCAAGGCAGAGATGGAATTAGGACTAGCTTCTCAGATTAAGGACAATAAGGAGTCCTTTTTTAAATACATAAGGGGGAAAAAGAAGGTCCCGGGTAAGGTGGGGACCTTACAGGATGCGTTAGGAAATTCAGTCATCGCACCAGACGACAAAGCTAGCATGTTTAAGGATTTCTTTGCCTCTGTCTTCCTAAGTAGGGAGCAGAAAAACCATCTCCCTGCTTGGCCCCCCTCGGGTCCCAGGGGAGACACACCTGGGCCAAAGGTTAGCGAGGAACTAGTTAGGGAGCTTCTGGAGGGGCTGGATGTATTCAAGTCAGCCGGCCTGGATGTTCTCAACCCTAAAGTCCTAAAGGAATTGGCCAAGGTCATTGCAGGACCCCTGGCATGGCTTTATGAACACTCATGGTGCTCTCGTGTGGGCCCAGAGGACTGGAAGAGAGCCAACGTGGTTCCAATCTTCAAAAAGGGGAAGAAGGAGGACCCAGCAAACTATATGCCAGTTAGTCTTACCTCGATCCTAGGCAAGCTGTTTGAGAAAATTATGCTGGCACACATCCAGGAGGGGCCAGCAGGGGACTGCATGCTTAGGCGCAACCAACATGGGTTCATCAGTAGCAGGTCCTGTCAGACCAACCTGGTGGCCTTCTACAATCAGATTACCAGAACATTAGATGCAGGGGGAGCAGTGGACATAGTCTTCCTGGACTTCCGGAAGGCATTCAACACTGTCTTTCACCCTGTTCTCATTAAGAAACTGGGGGACTGTGGTGTCAATGCCCAGACAGTCAGTTGGGTCACTAACTGGCTGGAGGGTCACACCCAGAGGGTGGTACTGGATGGGTCCTTCTCAACTTGGAAGGACGTGGGCAGTGGGGTTCCGCAGGGCTCGGTCCTCGGGCCCACACTGTTCAACATCTTCATCAGTAATTTGGATGAGGGGTTAAAAAGCACCCTGTTCAAATTTGCTGATGACACTAAGATGTGGGGGGGATGTGGGCACACTGGAAGGAAGCTTCAGGCTACAATCAGACCTAGACAGGTTACAAGGGTGGGCAGATGTGAATAGGATGGGATTCAACACCGACAAGTGCAAGGTGATGCACCTGGGGAGGAACAACCAGCAACATACCTACAGGTTGGGGAACTCCCCTCTTGTCAGCATGGAGGCGGAAAAGGATCTTGGAGCCATAATTGACTCCAAGATGAACATGGGCCGGCAGTGTGAGAAGGCAGTCAGGAAGGCCAACCGTACCTTGTCATGCATCCACAGATGCATCTCGAGCAGGTCCAAAGAGGTGATCCTCCCTCTCTATGCGGCACTGGTGAGGCCACAGCTGGAGTACCGCGTCCAGTTCTGGGCGCCGCACTTCAAGAGGGATGTGGACAGCATGGAGAGGGTACAGAGGAGGGCCGCTCGCATGATCAGGTGGCAGTAGGGCAGGCCCTATGAGAAGAGGCTATGGGACCTGAACCTGTTCAGCCTCCAAAAGAGAAGGCTGAGGGGGGATCTAGTGGCCTTTTATAAACTGGTCAGGGGGGATCAGCAGGCACTGGGGGAGTCACTACTCCCCCGAGCACTGCCAGGAGTGACCAGGAATAATGGTCACAAGCTGGCAGAGGGCAGGTTTAGGCTAGATATCAGGAAGCACTACTTCACAGTCAGGGTGGCTAGGATCTGGAACCAACTTCCAAGAGAAGTGGTGCTGGCTCCTACCCTGGGGGGTTTTAAGAGGAGGCTGGATGAACATTTTGCTGGGGTCGTTTGACCCCAGTATTATTTCCTGCCATGGCGGGGGGGTCGGACTAGATGACCTACTCAGGTCCCTTCCGACCCTAGAAACTATGAAACTATGAAACACCATACACACACCCCACCCCACCCACACACACTCATGCCCCACCATACACACACCGCACCATACATCCCCCCAGAATATACAAAATTAAGAATTTATTTTAAGTTATTATGCAATCACCTATGTATACACTATGCAAACACAAATCATGACAAAAACATTTGTAATAAAATTAAAATATGTTATGGTAGATGTTTGACCTTTAGTGTATGATTTGGTTTTTTTCTGGTTTTAATATAGCAACCCCTCCCCCAGGTGTTTCTGGCCCCAAGATGGCAACAAGGGGGCAGGGAAACTGTCAAGGCACGGGGCTACCCATGTGGCCCTCAACAGCTCATGAAAACTCATTAGGCAGCTCTCTACCTGAAATAATTGCCCACCACTGGGCTGGAGGCTTCTCAGCTCTAGGTGGGTGATAGCTGATCAACAAGATACAATATTCTCTACTACCAGCAGAGGCAACCCATAGTGGTCCTCTCTAAACCAAACAAGTGGATCTTAACTCATAACTGTTGTTTCCTGTGTTGAATCCTCACTTGAAAGATAAAGTGAAACTAGAGTGACTTCTTCGGGGTGCAAAAGCTTAGACCATATATATGGAGATACTGAGCGGCTCACACACCAGTGTCCTCCTCTTAACCTTGCTGGTTTAATCCAAAGAAAAGGCAGCTGCCAGTCCATCTGGAACCAGCTTGGATGCAAGCTGCTGGAACAAAGGACATCATCCATTTATCCATGTATTGGAGGTCTACTCTTTGACTGGCTTCTGACCAGGGTTAAAGAGCCCAATCTACTGTATCATGCAATAGACCTCAATTCTACAACTTTTTGGTGGCACTTCCTCTGCCACGGGTAAAACTAATACCCCCTTAGGATACTCTTCTGCCCAAATCCATTAACATCCCAGAAGTTGCCAGGTTATTTAATGGCTACCCAGGACTCAGCATTAACAGTCATAGATAATGTCATCTACTGTAATTTATACTAATAAGCAAACCTGTCCTGAATTCTATATATACACATATAATAATATACATTATATAATTACATATAGCATAGCACACACACATCATATCATATATATAGTGTGGGAGTGTGTGTGGGGGGTGATAAATAAAAGAAAAAACAGCTAATTAAAACAGTTAATTTTAGAAACATAAGAAAAGCCATAATAGATCAGACCACAATGCAACTTGTAAATATACCGTAGTTCAAAAAAATCTAATTAGTTACATCAGTTTCTTTTAATAAGAGGTAGCATTTTGCCCTGATGTTTAACTTGTTGAAGAATTATCAAAATATTCTGCTGATTTTTTTTAGTTTTATTTATTTAATTAAAAATAAACATTTTAATCATAAAATAATTCAACAGTTTTGGGTTTTTTTAGTTAATAGAATTATGAAACAAAGGTAGTTCTGTGTCCCTTTAGGAAGTGGTTTGCAGGCAATATGGGGCAATGAGTAGCTCGGACTTGCATAATAGTTGAAATCAATTGCCGTGTTCTGCAGTATCCCACTAAATTAATATTTCAATCTGTGGCTGAACAAGGATAACTGAATTAAGTATGTAGTTCTCACTGAAGACACCCCCTTTTCCCAGGCAGATGAGAAGATATTAATAAAGCTCAGAACTATAAGAAACTGATTTAGTAAAATAATTTAATATTTTTTAGGGGTGTGGAAAAATCAAAAGCATTACAATTACCATTTAGTTCCCAAAATCAATTTGAAATATGACTACCTTTTAAGGTGCAGATTTCTTCTTCTTCTTTTTTGCCATTATGAGAAGCCTTGCAATGATCAACCCACCACAGACTAGATCCATACCCAGCACAATGAGGGCTGCTCCTTGACGCCACCTGAGGGCCACAGCACCAATCTGGACACGTGTATAAACTGTTTCTGCTTCCTTATCCATTATGACAACAATATTTATGCTACAGCCTCAGTTTCATGGAATAGAGAGCCATACTCAGCCTTAAAAACATCCTGGACATTATCATACAACAGGCTGATAAGATGGTAGGGGGACACTATTGTCATAAACAAAAGAGCATACACAGGAAACCAAGAGACAACTTTCCAATGGAGAGTTTTACCACCTCCTGAGAGAGGTCCCCATGCCCCCACAACAGAATGACCTAAATAAACTCTTGAAAAGTGGAAACACAGGAAAGGATTACTGCTTCCACCTCTCAGGAACCTAGGCCAGGCAATTTTTAATTATTACCCAAGATCCACAAAATCTGGCAAACCAGGATGCCTCATTATCCCTGGAACAGGCACCATCATGGCTATGTTGTTTCTGTCTTATTTCCATATGCCACTGGAGCTGCCAGCTATTTGAGGGACCACACATTTCTTAAAGAAACTGGGCTCCATTGCCAATCTTCCAGCAAATTCCATATTAGGTACCAAGGATATCACATCTCTGTATACCTACATCCCTCATAAAGA
Source organism: Crocodylus siamensis (assembly GCF_052110815.1). Classification (NCBI taxonomy): domain Eukaryota; kingdom Metazoa; phylum Chordata; order Crocodylia; family Crocodylidae; genus Crocodylus; species Crocodylus siamensis. The sequence continues at coordinate 53,691,303 of NC_143395.1, forward strand.
TGGATTACAAGGCATACAGAACATTATTTCTGGCAAGAAAACTGCTTGTTTCCCTTAGCCTGTCCTCACACACAACTGTTTCAGGTTTGGGGACTCCCTATACCTACAAACAACTGGCAGTGCTATGGCACCCCAGTATGCACACATATTTATGACAGACCTTGAAGTTTCTTTCCTCTGCAGCTGCCCTTTCATGCTCCTGATATACCTCAGGTACATCACTGATCTGTCCATACTATGATGATGTCAGAAGGACTCTTTGAAGAATTTCCATCCCTCCACCAAACAAATTCTGCAATACTCTGTGCAGAAGATTCATTTCCTACACAGTACAGTGAAGGCAAGAAATGGCCACATCGCCATCACACTGTACTGGAAACCTACTGACTGCCACAGCTACCTTCACACAATCAGCTTTCACCCTAAACACACCACTAGATCAATTATCTATAGCCAGCCTCTGTGTTACAGCCAGCTCTCAAACCTGTAGCCACTCAAATCAACCTTGCTCTAACCTGCTATACTACCAACCCTGGGACAAGGAGACTAGAATCCTTGTGGCTGTCATTTAAGCCTTGTAGCAAGTCCCAGTCTCTGACGGTGGCTGTGATACCCCCTAGTAGCCACTTGACTCCTACTCCCACCCCTGCTCCTTGGAGTATCCAACCTTCCTTTGATCTTTCCTGCCATGCTTTGATGTACTTATTCTTAGTGCAAAAGGGAGGCTGCCCCAGGGTTCAGAAGTGATCCCAGTTCAGCAACCAGCTGGCTTATGGAATTTTCATGGCCTCCATCCAACCCTATAGCCCCAACCATGTCTCACAGATATTACCCTAGATCCACACATCATCTTGTACATGCCTCAGCCCCTTGGCTTTAGCCAACTGGTTACTCTTGCTATAGACTGTCAGCCTAGGCCCACGTCCTTACTCCATGATTCTGAGTCTTTGCATGGTCTGGTCCTAGGCCAGTCTCATTCTGTTTTGGCCCTTGGCCTGCCCCTAAGTCATTGCCAGTGCTCAGTCCCTGGCTCACTTCACTAGAGTCTATTGCAGATACAGCTTAGAATTGGAATGCCTGCCAGGTGTTCTTGTGTAGCCTCCTCTCCTTTACCTGGTCTTCCGGTATAAACAGCAACACAAAGTGTCAGCAGACTGCTCTTAAAGAAACCCATATCCCCCTCTTGGCTGTCATGCTACTACAAAAAACTCTTCTCCTGCTTGCTGCTGTCTTAGCCCCTGGGGTATCTGGCCTAGCTGGCAGCTTCTGCCTCTTACCAGCTCAGGCTGGTAGGAGCTCTTCCCACCATGGTGTTCAGGTACTCTCTTAACTTGCTGAAGGTTTGTCCTCCCAGGTTGATGGGCTGCTTACTGTGCATAGGCTGCAGTTGCTCCCCTGCTGCTTTCCTTCCCACAGTTAATGCCTGTTCAGCTGCCGGGGACCCTTTCTGCTGCAGTCTCTTTCAAAATATCAGGGGCCCCCGGCTCCATTACAAGCCCCCACCTTAAATATGTAAGACATATCAATCAGCTACAGAAGTTAAATTTATTGTATGTGAAGTGCACAGAAAGCACTCTACAGCTGTAATAGAACAGATGATCAGGACTCATACAGTGCTGTAAAAATGGTGGATTCTGATCTAAGATAACCCTGAAAGTGGCATCAGACTTCATTGCTGTAGATTAGACCACTGTAACAAACATCCGTACCAGATCTCATCACAGTTCATTTTACGATATATTCTTCTGGCAACTCATGGAGCTTTTCAGCCCCCCTACTCATCTCCCACTGTCCCCCCGCCATCTTAAAGGGCAATGCTCTAGCCTTGGCCAGAGTTCACATGGTCGGCCAAGCACCAGGCCAGCCCTGCACCTGGGCTATCACTGACAGGAGTCAGCAAAGCCTCTGTCCCCAGGCCCCAATCCTTTCTCTCCATTTGCCTTGCTGACTCACCATGTGGATGCTGTCTTGACAAGGATGGTTATTTCTCTCATCTGATGTCTTGGCTTGGTGCATTTCCTCTTCAGGCTTACCTCTCCGCCTCTGAACCCTCCAGTTATCATAGATCAATGTACACAAAGAAAACTGCTTATTACTGAATTTCTCTTATTGCATATTGTCATGGGTGCACTTGAGCAAGTGCTGAATGTGCTTCAGCTGCATTTTTAGGCTGAAAGAAACCAGGGATGCCTCTGCTCACAGTAACCTGTCTTAAGAATTGATTCATCTGCACTGATTTCTGGCAATGGGCAAGTTCCCTAATGGATGTAAAAGATATTCTTGAACATGCCCAAAATGTACATTAGCACACCAATGCATACTAACATGTATCACTGCTTTCCAACTTGTCTGGGGAAACTGAAGGCATGTGTAAAATGTAGATTGTGAGAAGCACTTGCACTGCCTTTGCTTCATGACCAGAAAACCATAAGTCCAGCTAAAACATTTGAAGTCCCAGAAACCTTGGATGCATTTAACCTCGGATGCATTTAACCTTGGATGCATTTAAAGCTTATAAAGAAGCAAAGAGTGTTTCTCTGTTTTCATGTCTTAAATTCAATTTCTAATAATTATAGTCACTCAAGTAATGGTTTGGAACCATTTGCACTTGAAAAAAAAGCTGGTTCAGTCTGTTACAGAGTTTGAGGTATGCTGCTGGGAGTCCCATAGATATACACATAGGGCAGCTACCTCTGACTTGTATTAGACTCTTTTTTGTCATCTTCCCACAGTTTGTTTAATTAGGTACTGTTTTACAGTTGTTACTTTTCCTGGCTATATGGCTAATATCCAATAGTCATGCTAGCCTTAATGTAGTGTTTGTTTCTTAAGCTACCCGGTAATCACACAGAAACCCTCTGAGACACAGTGTCTATGATGTTTCCCTTAGAAAAAAAACTTCATATACTTCATTGGGAGGAAAGGAAATTCTTTCCTCACCTTCCCAGTCTGTTGCCTGCAAAAGAAACAACAATTTGCTTTTCCCTTCTGAACCTAGTAGATTTATTAAAATCTCTACAGAATTTTGGAAGCCAAGAAACAAACGGACACTTTCTGGAAGACCGAGTGAGTGGAGGCACTCAGGTTATCCCATTTGTTTGTTCATACCCCAGAAAGGATTTAGGATTACCAGAGACTTGGTACTATGTTAAAATTCCATCAGTACTTTTTTAATTGTCTAATTAGTCAGGACCCTAACATTAGGCACTGGTAGGAGGTGCTATCTACCTAGAAGACAGGCAGTGGGGCCATGACCTACAGTGCCAGGGCAAAACATTGTTTACCAAGACATTCTTTGAACATTTTCAAAGGCATTGTTTGTGTGCACTCAGGGCCATAACTCTCCCAGGCTGCATCTAGACAAGTGCAGCCATGAGGTATGTGGCACTGCAGACACATCTGTGGCACCACACACTGAACATTCAGGCATTTTTTGCACTGCTACTTTGCAGCTAGGGGGACGGGGGGGCAGGGATTTTGACCCTGAGAATCCTGGAGCCACACTCCCACTGCTGGCCAGGCTCTCACCTGCAGGAGGGATGTGGCTGCAGCATTCCCAGCCCGTGGGATCCCAGGTAAGACTGCTGGAGCCAGCACAGTTGCTGGCCTGAACCTCCCCTAGTCCACCCAAGGTACCCTGCCATGTGCCAGAGGGTACATGGCACTGGCATTCATGGGGACAACTAGCAGTAGCACAAGGTGTACTGCTGCTAGTTGTCCCCAGGAAACCAAGTGTCTATGATTGTCTGGACAGGGCCCCACTGTATATTTTCTGACGAGGTCTAATAGATACTGCAGGGAAATTTGCGGGGTGGGGTTTAAGTTTATCACAGTCCTTCAGTTATATGCAAGGTGTTGAAATGTAGTAATACTTAAATCTGAGATTGGGGGAAAAGTTCCCCTTAATTTCAAGTGGAACAGGATTGGGTCTTTGTGCTGTACTGTTTAGTCTATTAGATATATCTCTAGCCTGCCTTTGTTTTGTCTCCTAGAAACGAATAAAATAAATTGCCTGAACTGGGAGAAAATCCCATCTGATGCTGGATAATTATTAAGAGCAGTTACAAATATTCACAAATTCTACAGTGTATGGGAAGGGGGAGGGAAGATAGTGATTTCAGAGGCGAATTAAACTGACTAAGGCTTATCAGGTGAAGCTGCTGAGCTTTATACAGCTGTAAAAATGTATGAATAACAGGCAGGTATGTAAGTAGATGTAAATTAGGAAGCAATATCTTGTCTGAAATATTTTAATAACATTGGACTTTCTTACTCTATCTAAAGGCTTTTTTGGGTGGGGGGAATGGTGAGGGGCCAAAAAAGAAAACTTTATTCCTTGATTTCATAGTTTCATAGTTTCATAGTTAGTAGGGTTGGAAGGGACCTGAGTAGATCATCTAGTCCAACCCCCTGCCATGGCTAGAAAGAGTACTGGGGTCAAATGACCCCAGCAAGGTGTTCATCTAGTCTCCTCTTAAAGACCCCCAGGGTAGGAGCCAGCAGCACTTTGCTTGGAAGTTGGTTACAGATCCTAGCCGCCCTGAGAGTGAAGTAGCGCCTCCTGATATCTAGCCTGAATCTACCCTCTGCCAGCTTGTGACTGTTATTTCTAGTCACTCCTGTAGTGCTAGGGGAATAGGGATTCCCCCAGTGCCTGCTGGTCCCCTCAGACTAGTTTGTAACAAGCCACTAGATCCCCACTCAGCCTTCTCTTGTGGAGGCTGAACAGGTTCAGGTCCCTTAGCCTCTCTCGTCATAGGGCCTGCCCTGCTGTTCCCGATCATGTGAGTGTCCCTCCTCTGGACCCTCTCCATGTTGTCCACATCCCTCTTGAAGTGTGGCGCCCAGAACTGGATGCAATACTCCAACTGTGGCCTGGCCAGTGTTGCGTAGAGGGGGAGGATCACGTCCTTGGACCTGCTTGAGATGCATCTGTGGATGCATGACAAGGTGTGGTTGGCCTTCCTGACTGCATCCCCACACTGCTGGTCCACGTTCATTTTGGCATCAATAGTGATTCCAAGATCCTTTCTGCCTCTGCACTGACAAGAAGGGAGTTCCCCAGCCTGTAGGTATGGTGCTTGTTCTTCCTCCCCAGGTGCATCACCTTGCACTTGTCAGTGTTGAAACCCATCCTGTTCTCATCCGCCCACCCCTGTAACCTGTCTAGGTCTGATTGCAGGGCATTCCTCTCTTCTAGCATGCCCACATCCTGTCATATCTTACTGTCATCAGCAAATTTGAGCAGAGTGCTTTTTACCCCCTCATCCAAGTCACTAATGAAGATGTTGAACAGTGCAGGCCCTAGGACAGAGCCCTAGGGGACCCCACTGGCCACCTCCCTCTAGGTCGAAAATGACCCATCCACTACCACTCTCTGGGTGCGGCCCTCCAGCCAGTTGGTGACCCAATTGACTATGTAAGTGTTGACACCACAGTCCCCTAGTTTTTTAATGAGAATGGGGTGAGAGACAGTGTCAAAGGCCTTCCTAAAATCCAGAAAGACTATATCCACTGCTGCATCTAAGGATTTTGTGACCTAGTCATAGAAGGCCACCAAGTTGGTCTGACAGAACCTGCCTCTAATGAACCCATGTTGGTTGCCCCTTAGCATAACCTCTCCTGCTGGCCCTTCATGGACATGTGCCAGGATAATTCTCTCTAAAAGTATACCCAGGATGAAGGTAAGACTAGCTGGCCTATAGTTTCCTGGGTCCTCCTTCCTCCCTTTTTTGAAGATGGGAACCACTGCACACTAAAGTATTCTGCTATCAAATAGTGCTTGTCTTTACAAGTACTAACCTGGTATCAGGATTCATTAGTGTACTACAGCCTGATAGGGCTGCATGTGTAGACACTGAGATTTTACTGTGGAGCTAATTTGGCATCTCTGCAGTAAGCATCTTGTGCAGGTGTGCCCAGTTAATGTATAAATGTACTACCTTGCCTTCTGATTTAATTCAGACTAACATGGCTAACTACATCCCTACTTTTCCCTCAAACATTAATGACACAGTGGGAGCATATACACATCCACATTTACTGCACAGTAACTGAAATTACTGTGCAGTACAGGTGCACAGCTACATGCATATGCCGATATGGTACGGTAAATATGGCAATGTATGCCCACTTGAGCATAAATTTGATACCTGCATCATGCATTAGTTACTGCACAGTAATGCATGTGTAAATGACTTATTGCACAGTAACACTGTGTGTGTGGACTGACTTGGGACTAACTTTAGTCCCAAGTCAGTCCACATACAGCATTAACATGGATGTATAGACACTGGCCTATTTCCACTTACTCTGCAGTACCTAGTAACAGCACAACCACACTTTGGGTTTGCCTGTGTATGGTGCATTATTGAAACATAGTTATGTGTCTGCTAGAACTTTTTTTTTCAAGTAATGATGGTAACTATTTAAAATAGTTGTTTATTGCACCCTATCCTTTGCCTGTTCCTATACATTTGCACCATTCACTTTATAAGTATGGAAGAGACCTCAAGAGATCATTTAGTCCAGCCAGGGATCAAGCCTGTGACATATACCAGTACTGTGAAAGTTTTATTTCTATTTATTTCTAATTTTCCCTAATTTAGATCTACAAAAATGGCAATATACTGTCTTCATGGAAACAGTTGCTTTCTCCATAATTATTAGATTCCAGTTTTGTTTTTAACTCGTTCATTTTCCATCACTACTTTTCTCTTGTAGCCCTTTTTCAAGATCTCCATATTTAGAAACTAGTGTCAGTGTCACTGTTTGAAGTATCTCACAGGCAACATACTGTATAGTGGTCTCTTTAAACTGGGGTTGAACCATTTTCCTTATCATTGACAGCAGGGTCAATGGAGTGTGCAACTAAATTAATCAGTATGGATTTAATGCTGTGCACAGTGGGTTATCAGTAGGCTAAGCTTCAGGTGGAAGGCAATGAGTTGGCAGATTTCCCCTTTGCTCCCATGTTAACCTGTCAGGCCTCTTTTTCAAAAAGAGAAACTAATAAATTATACTTGTACTGACAGCTGCTTCTTCCCACTGCTAGCCATGTCAGACCCTCTTACATCATTGACAGATAAAAGAAGTCTACAGTTTTCCATATAGTTTCCTCCAAATAGAAATCAACCACAACCACACACTCCTCTCTCCCTACTTTCCAGTCTTCACAAATAAAGCAAGGAAGCATAAATATGTGGCAGTACAATGACAGGTGTGTTGAGGTTGAGTATTTTTAATCACTTAGAGACATAGGAGAAGAAAAGGAATTTCTTTCTCACATAAAATGTGGGTTTGGGAACAAGACTATCTCATCTCACTTAAATGGCAGGGAACGTGTGTGTATTTGTATTTGTATACAAGACAGAGAGACAAAGAAAGACAATACAGACATAAGGAAAAAACAGTGTATGTGTTTTATAAAAGAATATTGTTGTTATGAATAGTGAATATAGTATTTTTGAAAGAAGAAAAGAGAAAAAAACTTATCACCTTTAATTTCTTATTAAACGCTGCTTAGAAAAAATGCATTAAAATAGGGGTCAATCTGACCATTTCATCATTTTAAGCTTCAGAATATTTTTAGTGCAATATCTAAGCTTTATGGCATACTTTCAAACTTTTTCTCCTTAAAAACTGTTCAGAAATTTTCTGATGAAATAAAGGATTTTTTCAGAAAGTGATGATTCATGAAATTTTTAAATAAAAATATCCCAATTTCTTAGACAAGACTTTGACAGAAAAGTGCATGGTTTCCTGTCAGATCAATTTGGACTAGAAAAAGAATGTGATCTTCAGGAGTCCCAGATTCCCAAGTCAACTGCTTACTTATCAATCTGAAGTTCCCAGCTGGAGGAGCCAGCTGGGCTGAAGATTGAGCAGCCCAAGAATCATCTGGCCCATCAATGACAATGTGAACCTGAATGGAATCATACATTTTCAGGCAGCAGTTATCAAACTTTTGGGTAACATATTCATTTAGACAAACTGTGTATTCATAGTTTTGGAAATAAATATTGTGGAATTTTAATTCTTCAAACCTTTTCAAATTGTGTGTTTTTGTCTTGATTTGGGATGAAACATTTGAAAAACAATTAAAAAAAAAAAAGTAAGTATTCAGTTTCCTAGCTAACTCTGTTTAAAAGCAGTCCTATAAATGTTCTGAAGTTCTGAGTAATGCCATGTCTTTTAAAAAAAGCATCCTCCAGCCAATGAGGCACCTGGTTTAGCAAAGTGATTTATATTGGTAATGATTATAACAACTATGCAGATTGCAAATGGCTGATAACAGATTCACAGCAGTCACTGCTGGACTTCTGTCTCAGGTTGGACAGGCCACCTGGGTTTTCAACTCCAAATAATCTAAAACAGGTCCGCCACAGGGAATCATTGTAAATAGCCAAATTCCAACAGTCATCTTCATGAAAACTTGCAGTTAAAATTAGGCTTGAATGCAGTGATTCAGTAGAATTAACTTATGTTGTCACATGCTATAAAAATATCAGAATGTGGCCTTCTTTTATTTACTGTGTATCTCCCGTAAGACTTCCTTTTTTTTTAATCCTGCATTATTTGCTGTCCTGAACTCATCTACTTTTTCACTGAATTAGATGTAGAAAAAATGCTCATATTAATTTTTATTTTCTTTCCATATTTATATTCTTGTTCTTATGAATCTTGTTCTTTGACTTGTTTAAATGGGAGGTAGGCATTAAGGACAGTTAATGACTTTTAGCTTAGATTCTAGTTTCACAAATCCTTTGCCAGTTTGATCCATCTCCTAGGAAACATAAAATCCTAGCAGGCACAGAAGATGCACTTTTTGGAAAACCACTACTGGAAAACTTCTAATAGTCTGTTGCCCTGAACAATAACCACAACATAGGAATACTGCTGCATGTGGTAATACAAAATAAATTAAAATAAAATTCTCAATCTTTGTGTTTTTGAAATATTTAACAGTTTGCATTCATATGTTCAAAACATTTATATTAAAAAATCATGAATATTATAATTATCAAAAGAATTATTTAAAAATTTCATGCTTAGGGAAATCTTGATTTTGGTAACACACAAACCATTTTAATAATTTTTTGATAAATATAACTAAAATGAATTTAAAAAGCAAGCTATTTGAAATGTCAGAAGAGGAATACTATTATTTTTTACCAAAAACCTTACAAAAAATATACAGGGTGCAGCTGCTAATTAAAGTGATGTTATTATTTAATTTTCTCTAGTTCTTTTCTTGTTCTTAATATCTTTATAATTTTTATAAGTCTTACACTGACAAAGAGACTTCTTCAAATGTCACATTTTAGGGGAAAAATTATGATTTTGACTATGATTAGAAAGTTCATAAAGCATTTACATCTTAAGATGTGCATGTTTCTGTAGATAAGAAATTAGGGTTCCATGTTTGTTAAGTAATTAACAAACAATAAAATTGTTCTGATTTCATCACCAGAAAGTTTGTGTTTCAGTAAGTTTTTTAGGTTTATGTTCTCCGATTTTGCTAAGTGAACAGTGGGGCAATGAATAATAATTAGAGAAAATTATGTTCAAATAAGATAAAGTGTTTGTTTTTTAATCAAGAAGCTTTATTTTTGTAAGGAAGCATAATCCAGTTCTCTCTTGGTTGGTATGAAATGATTTTAAACATTAAATATTTTGGATGGAGTTTCTCATTGGAAGTGCCTGTTAACCACAGAGGTTTACATAAACTTGTAATCAGGAAAAATGATGTTTGTTATGTTGCTCAGGTACATCAAAAAATAATAAGTTGTAGTTACAAGGTTCCATTTGGGGGCAATTTGTGTCTGTAATGTAATATAATAGTTTACTCTCAAGAAATTAAAAACTTTCTTTCTCTCTTCCCTACAAAAAGGGGGAAAAGTTATATCTTTAGATGGACCCCAATGGCTAGGGACAGACATTAATAAAGCCTGACCCTGAATTGATTCAATATTTACAGGTTAGTCTGGCCTGGCTAGGCTGAACTGGTTTGTAACCAGACAGACGTTCTCTCTGGACTGAGGAAATGCAGGCACATGCCTTCAGTGGTTTAGGCTAGAAGACACAGGGCACTAGAGCAGCCCTCCCTTCCCTTACAAAATGCTGAGCCTGGGGGGAGGCATGGCCAGGCCCTGGCAGGACATTCTGATTAGGGAGGTCTGCCTGCACCATGCCAGGCTTTTCCCCACTGGCTGCTCAAGGGGCAGGAATGTTGCCAGCCCCCAGCCCCAAGATAGCATTCTGAGTCAAGAGTGGGTAGGGCATGAAGTTCATGCATCTGTTGATGATATGGAGCTTTAAATATCCCTCTCCCTGATTCTCTATACTGTCTGCAGAAAACTGACAGGCAAACAAGCCAGTAGGGGGCTAATAACAGTGTTTATCACCCTATCAGCAAAACAATAGCCTCTCTTCATTAGTTCAAGCTTTTCTTAAACCACTTATCAGCTAACCTGTTGATTAGCTCCAAAAAGCCGTATGCAGTCACTGTTCTGTCTGCCTGTCCCAGTGGAATTGGAGACATGCACACACAGATACCTCTTGGCACTAGCTAGCATACCACATGGCTAGGGTCCATGGGGCTGGGATCTGAGCTATGGAAGATGGGAGAGAGGGACAGGGGAATCTCTGATTCAGCAGTCATCGGGGGGGATGTAGAGCAGGAGGAAGCCAGGCAGAACCTGCTGTACCTGCAGTGTCTGCCAGAGGTCCAGTGAGGGAACAGAGGGCAGGGGCCAGCTCTGCTGTGGAGCAGAGGGCCCCACCCAGCCTACAGAGCATTCTGGGATGCTGGAGGAGTCTGGTTTAACTTTAACCAGCAAGGGGTCTAGGACAGACATTCCATAAACCAGTTTGAGCCAAATCAGTTAAGTCTGATACTACATTCAACCAAGTTTATCTCAAACTGGTTTCACCCATTTTCAAAATGCTTTATGTACACTGAACATACGTTCTGTTACAGGTTTAAACCAGCTTCTGATCACTTAAACTGATTTACATATAATGTCTGCCCAGCTCATGTGTTGATTTATACTATTATCTTCTCTTCAGATATTCAGATAAGTTGTAAAACACATATACTTGGTATTGATGGATGGGCAAAATGATTATAATACTGATATACAGGAAGTAAGGGATGTTATTTCAAGATAAACATCTAATGAGAGCATGGGCTACTAGTGCCTCCTGAGCGGGCTGGGGGGTCATTTGCCATCAGCAAAGCCAATTTCAGAGGGGGCACTAGCACTCTCTGTGCCTCCCTACCAGCCAGAGCGTTTGCTGTTAGAGGAGGCACCAGCACTCTCGTTGCAGGGGTGTGGAGGGGCACATGCGTCCTCTCTATGCATCACCTATGCATGAGAGGGTCTAAGAAAATGTAACATGAGCATATCTCTGTGGCTTCTTGCCAAACTTCAGGTCTTCAGCTAACAAAATGAGTTTTGTTCTTTGGCTTCCACTGGAGTTCCTGACCCCAGCAATAGGGCTGTGTAGATGTCTTATGCACATCCAAGCAGTTAGGAGTAGACATGAGTGACCATTGATGTCATTTCCAGGCTCTCTTGAATCAGGGAATCGGCACATGACTCTGAGCAACTTATTCAAGGCCTCCCTTGTTGGACCTAATTTCCCATTTTTTTAAGTATCCAGGAGAAGCCAGTGAACATAGCTTATTTTACAGGGCCAGGTCAGAAGGAAACCTGTATAGACATGTCTGTAGTGTAACAAAAGCTTATAAGGAATATTGGAAATTTTCACAGTATAAACCTTAGCAAAAGGGATGCAGGCTTATCTTCATTCTCTTTTTGTTTCTTTTTTGTCCAATGATTTTCTTGTGAATATATTAGTCTTTTTTCTGTAAACACACTGAATTCTTAATGCCTATCATTCATGCATCATAACCACTCATATCTTTTCTGTTAATAAGTTATATAAGGCTTACATCCAGTAAAAACATTGTAATGTTCTCACCATTCCTACTATGAAAGTATTGTGGTATTTATAATTAAGCAATATGCAAAATCATAAAAATTGTAATGGTGACTACTGTATACTAGACCACAGTTTCACCAAGATATCTGGGCCAAAAATGTAATGATAGAGAAATTACTTACATCTTGTGAAATTTGGCAGAAAGTTTAACAGTGTTGTAATTATCAGCTTTCATTCAGATCTCCCTGTCATAATGAACTGATTTTTATTGTTTCTAGACATTTGCTACAGAGTGGAAGGACAAATCTTACTGGCTCTTCTGAGACTATCCTGTAAACTCTGAGCAAATACCTGATAGTCTATTAGTGTATGAAACTGTCCCATTCTGTATTTCTTTTCACAAAACTGCAGCTTAAAGGCTCACTATTTTATTTTGCTAACATTAAAGTACTGAAACCATTTCACATATCAAAATTATATCTCTATCAGTATATGATCCACTGTATACAACAAAGAAATATGCTTTAAATGGCAGGGTGGTAGAAGAATAAGAAATCTTTATTTTTTTTTTTAAGAAGGCTTCTAAATTCTCCTAGCACATTGATTTCAATGGGGTTGCAAAGCTATGATTGTTCAGCTTTTCTCATTCCTTATGATTTTATAACCATTATTGCAATTAGTTATATTTCTTCTCATAATTTCCAGTAGGGGTAGTTATGCAACACAGAGAGGAAACAAGGGTTATGTGAAAAAAACAAGGAGATTCAATCCATTCTGTCAACACCTTTACCACCAACTGTCTAGAGCTGGAACCTCAATTAAACCCCAGGGACAAGTACCACAATGGAAAGTAGAGACAGAATATTGCAAAAGATAAAGCTTTTCTTTCAGTAGAAATAGGGATCCTCATTCTTGTACATATAGTAAGTAATGTGATTGTTAGATACTTGAGCACTGGATAGATTTACTTAAAGAACTATATCATTTCAGTGATGACAAATTTAACTTTCTATGGAATTGAGAATTCATCCACAAAGGCAGACATATCTTAAATTACAGCTACCTTTTTGATGAATGCCATATGAGTTTTTGTGGTTTTGACACCAATTTATCGTTTCATGTAATATTGATAATATGCTACACATAAAATGATTATTCAGCTTGAAATTATGTGAATTTTAAGTTTTCATACTCTTATTATTCTACTGATATATTCCTATCAGCTCTCTTCCAGTTGTGAATTATTTCTTGGCCAGAGTCAATTAAATGACCTTAATCTAGTTTGGAGTGAAGTTTTATCTTACTCTATTTGCAAAAGCATTTTACATACACTATAATGTAGAATAAAATCATGAGATGTTATTGGCTATAATAAACATAATATAAAGAGGGGGAGGGAGGATAAAAGCAGTTGATGAAATTAATTTATTTACTTTTTCATCCACAAATGTATTTTTAACTTTCTTTTTGCAAAAAAAATTGTGAAGGCGTTACCAAAAAAGGCTAGAGATCTATTGGACTAGGAAAAAATAGCGTTAAAACCATCCCATTTCTTAAGTATCCAGAATATGTTTAGATAGATTAGTGGGTATTAGGAGTTTCATTTATTTTTCCTACTACCTGTAACAATCTGCAGTATTGACTGCCTATGTAAAAGTGTATACAAACAGTTCTTTTTATCCATTCTTCACAAAGCAGTCACTGGAGAGACTACTGAAACGCACCTTCAAGCAAGGTTCTCTCACACAGTGGGTGTGTGTACATGTGCATTTGATGTGGAAGCAGTTTACTAGCAAGTAAACTACTCATGAATAAACACTCCCAGGCAGGCATCTACACATGCAAGGAAACAGAAGCAAATTTGCTGCTAATGGCAGCAAACTGCTTCTGCTTCCTCAGGCCTTGTAATGGGAACCTGCCACCGCCAGGAGGAGCTATCTTTAAAAGTGTAGCCACTTCACTGGCCAGGAAAACCATGCAGAGGCAGCATGTAGCAGCTCTCTCATTATCACCTCTGCCTCACCACAACATGGCTGCTCCAGCCCCTGCCCCTGGCCCTGGTAGCGATGCTCACTGCCATAGGCTCTTGCTGGCCACTGTACTGGCTCTGCTGACCTGTGACACTCACCTCTGACTGGACCGTGGTTGTCTGGGCCCTGTTGGCTCCCCCATGAACAGCAACCACCTGCCCGGCCACAACCCACCATCCCAGGGCTGCTGCCACTGTGCATCTGCTGCCTGGCCCTGTTGATGATGTGTTCCTGGGTACCACTGCCAGAGTGATCCAAACTCCCCTGTGCCTCCAGCCCTGCCACCTCTGGGCCCGCTGGGGCAGCCAGGATTTAAGGCTGCACATTGCCTAGGCCACCTGAACCAATAAGCAGTGGCTAGTGGTGTTCACACTCCACCTGCACCTGGAGTGGAAATACACCACCATGCAGCAACCCCTCCCCACAGACACCTGGATGGCCCCACCTACTAGCTTTTGTTATATGGGCCAACTCTTTGGTTTGGTCAAGGCCACCACTGGGGAAACCATCTTGGAGCAGTGCAGCACCCTCCAGGATGTGCTGGGGCACACTGTGCTCCATGTGTATGACCCCTGGAGGTAGTGGCAGGGTTGCATGCCCTGGGATTTCTCCAGTGCATTGGGGCCCTGGATGGGCCTCACATCCCTGTCACCTGCCTGCCACGTGGTGCCCCCTCCCCCCCATTACAATGAGAGGGGCTTTCACTTCATTGTGCTTCAGGCTGTTGTCGACCTCTGAGGCACCTTCACCAATGTAAGTGCCAGCTGTGTGGGCAGTACTTATGATGTCTGCATCTTCAGGAACTGTGTCCTGCCAGCTCTGGCACAGTGGTGATCCCACTCCTCCTCATTGGGGACCCCGCTTACCCACTCCTTCCCTGACTCATGCAGCCCTAAACTGGCCAGATGGACCCCTGCCAGGCCTACTTCAACAGGTGCCTGGACTGGACCTACATCCGGGTTGAGTGTGTTTTCAGCCACCTCAAGGGATGCTAGTGCACCCTCATCACCTGCCTCATTTGCCGAGGACCATATCCCCCAGATCATCAACGCAGACTGCATGCTGCATCTGCAAAGCCTGGGAGGAACTGTTTCATGAGGCTTGGGTGGAGAAGGAACAGTGGGAATAGGATACCTGGTATCTGGAGTGTGAGCTGTGGTGGCAACTACAGCAGCTATGTCCTCCTTCCCACCCCCAACCCCTCACTGAGGTCCTAAGTGACCTGCACACCCACCAGAGTGGGCCAGGGCACTGGGTGTGAGAGGCACTGGGTGATCTCCTCCTGCACTCCCTGCCATAGCCCACCTGGACAGATACCACCCCCACCACCACCACACTGTCCATCCCTCAGCACCACGCTGACTGCAGACACTTGTCAGAAAAAAACTTTATTGCCCTTACAACAAGCAGACCCCCAAACCCTCCATCCCCAGCAACAGAGCCCGCTCCCCTTCCATCACCAACAACAGAGCCTCTCCACCACCCCAGCCCACCCACCAACAATAAAACACCCTCTTCCCTGTGCAAACTATTTACTATGTTGTGGTTTGCATGAATGCCCTCCTAGAATGGATGGCCATGGGGTGGAGGCATCTAGGAGGCAGCATCCCACCATCTGTCCTTATGCCTGTGGGTGTGCACAGCACAGAGAGCCTGGTGGGTGTGGGACTCACCTAAGCATGATGGCCTCTGGACCCCTAGCATGGTGGCTCCCCCTCCAGCAGCTAGTGGCCAAGACCAGTGGGGCCAGTACATAGTTGTGGGCTTGCTGCAGGCAGCTCCAGCTCCATGCTGGGGTAAGCAGTGGGGCTGGGTGCAGATGAGGGATCTGAGTAGTGCGGGACCAAGAGCAGGGCCTAGGGCACGGGCTCCCAGCTGATGGAGATGGTGCTAGACCTCCTTCCAGGCCCACAAGGGGCCAGCTGCTGGTTGGCAGGCCCCTTCCAGGGGCCAGGCAGGGCAGTAGGCAGGGCAGCAGGCAGCAAAAAAGCAACTAGCAGGGCTAGGACAGTGTTTAGTACCCAGCAGTCATCCTCCATGGCCTCCAATGCCCTGACCATGACTGCATCCTGCTGCTACAGGGTGTAGATCCAGGGCTGGGAGCTGCACCCTGAATTGATGGTCTGCCCATTCCCATGCAGCCTTGTGGGTGATGTCCTCCACCTGCCACACCCATGTGTCTTCCAGCTGGTTCATCAACAGCTGGTCCATGAGGAGGGTCCAATCCTGGGTCCTCCTTCTGTGGAGCCTGTACATTCACAGGGACTGGGCCATGGGAGACAGCAACCCTGAGGCCATATCCTGGATGCCAATTGTGGCCTCTCCCCATGGGCAGCTGCAGGCTTGCAGAGCCATGAGAAAGAAGCTGTTTGTGAGAGTTTGCAACATTTCAGAGATAAGATGCTTTGTACCAGGGGTCTGTGCGCTGCCCAGCCTCTGATCAGACACTGTATAAGCATGAGTGCCCAGAGACCATGGTAAGTTGGCCAGGCAGGCCTGGGCCCAGGTAACTGCTGGCTGAGTCTCCCTGCCCCCGGTCACTCTGCAGGGTCTGGAAGGGAAGGCCACCGGGTGCTGGCCACAGGCAGCCTGCCTCCACTGCAATAATCCCAGGCTGGGACTAACCAGGCTCCTGATAGCACCTTCTGCTGTAATTCTAGACCTCTCTCCCCCATTTCTTCTCTTGCAGACCAGCCTGTGTTGTTGCCAAGCCCATGGTGTGCGGTCTCAGGTGAGTACAGGGCTTCCAGACAACTGGGGTCTGAAGCTGCCCACATGCCTGCCCTCCTCTCAGGAGGCCTCTCCAGGGAGGCTTCCCAGGGCCAGCCCCTTCCTGCCTCCTCCTGTGGCTGCTGTGAAGCTGAAGCATGCCCTTGCAGTCAGTGCTCTAGGTGCTGTGCATGTCCTGGGCACAGTGTGAGGAGAAGTTTTTGTGGAGTAAGGGGGTACCTGACCCACTATGCCCTACTGCTTCTCCTAGCCATGATGCCCTGGATGCACTGGAACCCTGAGCTTTGATGGAGTGGGGAGCAGGCCCAGGATGCCTTGCAAGCTCCACTGCTGCCTGGAGGGCTACCTGTGGCTAGGCTACATGTCCCTACTCCTGACAGCTGAGTAGATCATCACTGCCGGCATTGATATATTCCTCAGTGTGTGAGAGGCTCATGCCCACCTAGCTGCAGGGGTACATGCTGCTCAATAAAGTTTTGCACTGATTCGAACCTCCTTGCATGATGTGAAGAGGCATCCTGAGGGACAGAGGAGCATGGCTGGGCTGGATGGGGAGAGGTGGTAGGGGCAACAGCTAGGGGCAGGAGGCAGGGTGTGGACAATTCTCCCTGTAGAACAGAGCTTACTAAGTGGGTGGAGATGGCATGTCCAATGGATCTGGTTGGTCCCAGCTGAAGGTGATGGTGTGCAGCTCCTGGAAGACTTATTTGCCACAGGGGCACAGCATGTGAGTGCCTGGGCAGTTGCCCCACCCCAGAGAGGAGCTGGCACTGTTGGAAAGCTAGCAATGACATGGCCAGCTATACCTCATAGCTGGAGCTGAGGGCTCTGAGCTATTTGGGTAGTTGTTGGCCTGGGGTCATTGAGCTGCTGGTGAAGACTGGGAGTGGGGAGCTCAGTGGGAGAGGCTGCTGGTGAGCTGAAGGACCCTCCGCCAAAGACACACCACCATGGGTGTCAGGCTGGAACAGGGGCTCGGGCAGGCTGCCTCTGCTGTAAGACATAGAATAGCTTTGGCCTGGGTCCCAGGGTGTGAGGATGGCAGTCATCTGCCACACAAAGGACAAAGACTTGTGGGTGCTCCCCTGCCAATGGTTGTGGTTGGTGATGGAAACCAACTGTGCCCTCAAAGCTTTGATCTTTATATGGCACTGCCACACTGACCAGTACAGTTGCCAACCCTCCAGGATTGCCCTGGAGTTTCCAGGAATTAGAAATTAATCACTATGAGACTTCTGAGAGTCACCTGGGAGATAAATGATAGGGCATTCATTAAAATAAATATTAAATGTTGGATCTGATTTATACAGTTGTCCAGTGGGTTGGGTTTTTTAAAATGTAATAGTAATGTGCATTTGCCTTCCTGACATAAGTCATTCATGTCATTAGATCATGTGATAAAACCTCTCAGAATAAATTAAAACAGTTGGCAGCCCTACTGACTGGTCATGCCTGCACTGCTGCATCTGGCCTGAGAGCCCCTCATAGATACACACATTTTAGTACCCACCCCGGGTGAAGTACTGTTGCACCTTCAGCTTGCCCCACAGTGCCACAAGGTTGCCAGTCTCCTCTGTGGACCAGCTGGGGCCCCAGGAGGTGGTGTGTGACATCAGTGATGATGCCATTGGGCCTCCTGTACTGGCTATCTGGGCCTCCATGTGGCTGTCCCTGTGCTGCTGGGCCTGGGCAACTGCCTGAAGCACCCAGTGCAAGGGCACAGTGCAGGACTGGTAAGGTGTATGGTAATGCGATGCCCCACATCACCTGCAGGCTCTGGGCATGCTGCTGAGGGTTGGCTGCAGGCAGGTGGAGATAACCCTGGTGGCCAGGAGCTGGCTGCAGCTGGTCCCGGGTTCCGGCTAGCCACAGGATCCCACAGCATTCTGAAGACCTGGACACTACAGCACTGGCAGTTACATGGCACTGTGTCAGGGTGCAGGCAGGCTGGCACAGCTGGCCTGTGGCATGTTCAAGGGGAGCAGAGACCAGCAATCATCCCAGACTCCCTGCTCTTGTGCCACAGGGTTCACTGTGCCAGCAGGCTTTCAAGGACCATAGGGACGGCCCAGTCCTGGGGCAGGAGAGACTCCCAGCTCCAGGACCCTGGGGCTAGTCCCCTAGTGGCAGGGCTGACAGGGTGTAAATTTGATGTTTACACCTGCATTTCTGCACAGAACTCCTCACAAATACATTTGCTACCTGCATTTGAAGATAGCAAATTTATTTGTGAGTAGTGAAGTTTACTGCACACTAAGTGTGTGCATGTGTAGAAGCACATGCTTAATGCACAGAAAACTGCATTACTGTGTAGTAAAGCATCTTGTGTAGACACATCCAGTGAAAACTGCTAGGTTGGAGTCAGGCTGTCCTTTGTGGCCCATCATATCTTGTTATTTTCTCCATACAATGGCACAACTTCCAAAGTTGTCAAGACTTCCCTGAGAAAGACTGCATTTTGGTGATAAGAACATTCTTATCAATCCCCTCAGGGTAAGGACTCCTTCATATGGAACAAGTGTCCTGAGTAGTATGCTCTAAGTAGTAGGCCGATTAAGCTCTTCTGTATGTTGTGTCCCAGGAAACACTTGTTGTCTCATGTTTACTTTACTTACCAATAGGTCTTTGAGGTTCTGCTTGTTTCCACTGTAAAACAATTTCAGTCCACCATTATAACTATGTGCCTCCTTCTGACACCTGTAGCAGGTTGTTGGTGTAGTCTTTGCCTTCTACTCAGAAGCATAGGGACTTACTTGGAACCAACTCTCCTTAGTTGGAAAACCAAAAAAGCATCAGTGTAATGGAAGTACTTCCCTTTCATATTGCATTTTAAAAATAAAAATTAAAAGAACATTACTTAAATGTTGCAAATCTGGCAATTGTAGAAAGCTTTAAAGGAAAGTAAGAACAGCAGAAAGAATAAAACTATAAAAAGCTGGATTCAGTCCTTGGAAAATTGGCAATGCTCCAATTCACTGCTTTAGAAAAATCAATTAGATATACAAAGCAAAGATACTTTACATGTAGGAAAAAATGCAAAGGAATTATTGTTCCTGTTTGGCATCCACAAGTACAAGAAAAGTTGAAGCAGTTTTTTCCTCAGGGAAAGTTTAAGAAAATGTATCCAATTCATTCCAAAATCAATCAGATTTTTGTGGATTTCTCTGTGAATCTCAGTAAGTTCACAACTCAAGCTTTCAGACTGAAAGGAAGACATTCCTGGCAGGCTTCAAATTCCTACATTCATGAACCTGCAAAAAGGCAAGTTAAACTCTTTATTTGTGGAGGAGGTAATAAAGGTAATTAGATCAAGGCAGACAAAAAAATCACTAAGTTGGATGACTTGTATAACAGGCAGAATTTATTTTCACTCATTGCTATACAATAAAGCTATACATAATCATATTATAGCTGTGATTCAATGTTTTTTTGTAATATAAAAAAGTACAAAGAACTGTTAGATTTAGAACAATGTAGACATGTTGTAGGGAACTCTGAATGCAGAATTTGGTTTAAAATGCAATTAATAATTAATTCAGTGGATTTACTTCTTTTTGACATACATGAAGTGTCTCCAAAGAGACCTTAAGTCAGGGGTAGGCAAACGGACCATATCTGGCCCATGGAGGGATTCTGCCCAGCCTGCAGCATGGCAGCCAAACTCCATTTCCTGGCAGCCTTGGCCTTTTCCTGCTGCTGCTGGACTTGGACCTGCTGCCCAGATGCCTCAGCACTTCTGCCCTGCACCCACCAACAGGAATGAAATCTATGCGGGCAGGGTGTGCAGCTGGACAGCTTGGATAGGGCTACAGGCTGGCAGGGAGCAGTATCTGGGAGCAAAACAGGTGGGCACAGATAGGGAGTCCCTGGGATCTTGTGGCAGTGACAGTATATGGTGGACCAAGCCTGAGGCAGAGCCACAATCTGCTGCCTGCAAACCTCTGTGACAACTGTCAGTTCTGTGGGCAGGGCCCTGAAGGTAGCAGAGTGCAGCTCTGCCTTGGCCCTGGTTCCACACTGCCACCACCCAGCAATCCCATTTTTGACTGTGTAGGCAACTCTCTGTCTGCCTGCACATCCTGCATTCATGGATCTTGCCTCTGGTGGTGGGTGTGGGGCAAATAGGCCATGGTGTCCAGGCAGCAGAGCTGGGTCTGGCAGCACGAACTGAAGGATACTATGCTGGGGATGCCGACTGGCCAGGCAAAATCCCTCTGTGGGCTGGATCCAGCTGAAGGCCAGATTTTGCCCACCTCTGCCTTAAGTAGTATTTTATGGCTTCACTGCCTCAAAAAGAATTTAGGAAAAGAATTGTGCTCACTTGCTTATGAGAATAGCAAATTTTCACTTTGATGTTATTGTGTGATGTTATATGTTTCCTGTAGATTCTGAAGTGACATGGAGATCTTATACATTATTTAGTATGTCTTCTGCTTAGTAAGTACAGTTGATTAGATTAGATTATAAATTCTTCATGACAGGGATAATATGGCCTGATATTTTCAAAGGAAATTACGAAAGGTCAACATGGGAATTGGGGGCCAGAATCAAGTTGATAAAGCAGGTGCCTAACCAAGACAGAGATAGTATTTGGGCAGCATTATGATGTATACATTTGGCTTTCCAAGTCAGCAAGAGGCCTATTTGCTCTAAATTGTAACATGTTCAATCGTAGTCAGAATTTAAGATACAGAGCTATGTATTCCAGGTCTACATACCCTGTATGGAAATACCTAAGTATGCATTATGTCGCTAATAGGTTATATCTCCTTCTACACTTCCTAACTCCTGGAGATAAGTAGAATGTATGCTTTTCCCTGAACCCACCAGTTAAGGACTTCTGTTTACAAGATGTTCAAAACCTGAACTCTACATACAATTAATTGCCTAGAACCACAAGGCACATCTACATGTGCATTAATGCACTTAATGCACATTAAATCTATTACCGCCATTGGACATTTTTATATATACCTTTCTGTGCTGTGATGCAATAGAGATCTGATGTGTTAGAGCAGACTGAATTAATGGTCTGCTTCGCACACGAGTTGATGCACACTGTGCTGTGTCATGTGTAGTTGTATAAGCAGTGAAATGTGTGTCACTGTGCAGAAAATGGCAGCAGTGTACTTTTGAACTAAAACACGATGTGTTTTAGTTCAAAAGTGTGCTGCCACCATTTTCTCAGTACACACACTCCGCCATTTATACAAATTATCGTTGTAATGTACTAGGAAAATGTGTATTAGCCTGGTCCAATTTGCATTTTCTAAAGCACATGCTTTTAAAATGGTGGTAAATGCCTGAGGTTAGGGAACTTGACCAGGATGCAGGAAACCGGTTTGTGGGCTCTCTTCCTCCTAAAGTCATAGGAATCCAATTTCCCATTTTCAAGGAAAGTCCTCTAACCACCACTTGTGATTTGGGCTCATCTGGGAACACCTTCTATCCCTTTCGCTGTGTGACGTGCCACATACCACTTTGGTAAAACTACCAGTGAAGGATCCATAGGCATGAATTGTGTGGATGAATTTTGTGGGAGTATTATGTGTCATAATTAGACATATGTACTTTTTCAGGTAGCCCAGGTGGACCCAGAAATGTCCAGAAAGATCTCTCTTTTCCCAAATATGTAGAAAAGGAAAAGTGCCAATCCCTCCATAAGGATGAGTCACATACCTGAAGTGTAGAAGCAAAAGTAGTTTATACTGATGTCTACGGAAATGAGTGTGGCATTTTCCCAAGTGCCTCTGCACAAATA
Source organism: Crocodylus siamensis (assembly GCF_052110815.1). Lineage (NCBI taxonomy): Eukaryota > Metazoa > Chordata > Crocodylia > Crocodylidae > Crocodylus > Crocodylus siamensis. The sequence goes on from NC_143395.1 coordinate 53,713,773, forward strand.
GAACAACACAGAAGCTCAGGCCCCAGACATGTAGGTAAGGTGGTAAGCCAAAATTCATGAGGAACTGGATAAAGATTTTTTGTGGTCAGCCCACTGTCATCTTTGCTGTTGTAGGTAGAAGTCTCTAATGAGTTCCTCACCTTTTTATGTGCCTTCCTGGGAATTGCTAGTGGCTTAGTGTATTCCTTGTGTATTGCATTGGAATACACCCATGCCCCAGCCTTGTCTTTCTCAGCCAGATTGTTGGCTACAGGCCTGGACCCATCAGTGGCTACCAGATTGGCTCTCCTTCTGGTTCAGACTCAGCTGAGTGGTGATGGCCATAATCTTCCTGGGACTGAATGGGTGGCAGCTACCCCAACAAAAATGCCTGCCTCATTCTTTTCGGCTCCCTTCTTCACTAAACAGTGGCTCAGGATAGTCGTAGTGTAGGCAGGAGCCAGAGAACCACTTTGCAGATGACTGTGGCTAAGCAACTGCTACAGACTAATGTATATTCAGTTGCCTTGATAATTCTTCCTAGGCCCAGAGATATGCCAGAGGTGTGTGCCAGGACAGAAGAGTTGGCAATGTCTCTTCTTCACATTGGTCACTGTGTCAGAGGTCACATTGGGTGACCTTTTCTTTTCTAGTCATCTAATTGGTTATTTTTGTCCTGTTTCCTGCAGCCACATGGAATAATCTATCAGCATCCTCTTTATAGTCTTCCTTCATCAAAATTGTTCCAAAGATTATCTATTACATTTAGAGTCTTATCTTCCCCAGATTAAATAACCCTAGCTCTGGCCAGTCATTCCCAGTTTATATCTGTACATAATATGTCATTATAGAATTCATAATGGCAGCTTCTTGTACCTGCTTTGTGATGATTGTGAGTGAGCCCATTGTATTCCTGTATTCTGCAGGATGCAGTGCAAGCTGCCACATCTGATTTCAGGCTGGCTGCAGTATGCTTTCTCTGTGAACTCCTGTGTCTAGATTGCACTTGGAAGTTGTACAAGGCATCCCATTGTCATAATAGCAGAAGCATGTACCTGTACTCGGCGTGTCTCTCCCATTGACCCAGGGGACCTATGGGGCTGTCTAGGAAGTGTAGAATGACACCCTAAGATAAGCTACTTAAACAAAGATTTAGTTAGAGCTAACAGTGAATTGCCTAAGCAGTGAACTAGTGTGTTGCCCTTTGTGCGCAGCCTGGAATCAGGTGTGTAGGCTCTGGAGAAGGAGCAAGAGATCAGATACCACTCTGCACTTAGTGTTTCCCTTTTGTTAGCTCTGGATGGCTCCCCAGTGTCTGGGTTTCCTGCCAATACAGGAAGCCTTAGGTACCTGAATTGTGATGCTTAAGTTGGAGTAGGGTTAGTTGCATGAAGCTGTAAAATCCTATCTGGATTTTGCCCTGCATGCCTAACTTACAATTTCAGCTTTTAATATATGCCCATTAGTTCAGTCATAATGATAATAATGATGATATAATAATAATGTTTTGTTGAATTGCACAAATCAATAGATAAAGCATTAGGGTATATGTTACATGGAATCTTCTATACCGGCAGCATAAGAAATTACTTAATGGTCTAGGTGCTTTTCATCTCTAACTTGCATTATAATATGATATGATTGGTAGAAAAATATACTTTTAGAAGGTCTGTTCATCTCATTGATGTTTAAGTGGCTTCCAGTGTTAATGGACATACATTTCCCTGGTAGTAGTAATAACAATACAGATAACTTAATACTTATTATATGCACAGCATTACATCTGGAGGTATTATATAAAAGTTAGCTAATTAATAATTACTATAAAAATGCATTACTTCCATAGATATAATATAAAATTTATTTCCAGTTGCCTTATTCATTTTTAGGTATACAGTAGAAACGAGTTTCTTCTCTTTCTAGCCAAATGTCTATGAAATGTTCTTCACTGATAAACACCAGGCACATCTTTTAGCAAGGTATTGAAAACACAGACAAATTATGAACAAACGGAATCATATAATGAGGATACGAAACACTTTTCTGGCTAAAACTAACATGAAGTATAATATGCTATGTCACACATACAAAGATCTTTTGTTTTTCAGCTTTTTTTACCTATTTTTTTTCTTTTTCCTCCACCTTTGCACATTGTGCCTTTTTGTCAAAGAAATTACTTTATGTTAATATTTTCAGGTAATTTGAGTTGACCTGCCAGCTGCGAATAAATTTTTAGAACCTCCTGTACAGCAGCAGGATTTTGTTGTACCAGTAGATGTTTAGTTTTGTAGTATTTACATGATATGTGGCCATTGGCTACAGTAACTAGGGCATGATTTTTTTAATGACTTGATAGGTAACTAGGAGCATAAAACTGCATATAAATCTCCAAGAAATTAGTTACCACAGCTTCAGGGCTGCAGTAACTTTGGTTACTAACTTTTATCATTTATATATATTTTTAACATACTGTATGTGGGAAGGAGAGCTTCACCCATTTGTGGCATTTCACAATTCCAGGTTTTATAAATGAGAAGTGAGTATGTGATTTGCATAACTAGCAAGGACAATTACATTCTGCAGTCTGATAAATAATGAGGGAATCAAAATATGGGTTTAATGATTCATATGTTATACCTTATTCAATTAAATAAGCATGATTCACCAAAAACACCTAATTAATTAAATGTTTACAAAGATGTGGGGGCACTGTACATGACAGATTCCTCCTGATCTTCATGGCACAGCATCTTGTCTAGCTGAGAATAAATTAAAGCTGTTATCAAGATATGTACAAAAAGAATTGCCACAAGAAAAACAGAGGGAAAGCATTATTTTAATTGGAGACTTGTATATGAACTATGGGTATTATTTGCTGCCTGACACCCACTTAGGTAAAATTTCAATAAATATTTTATGTTTATTGAAATTTTTGGCAAACATTTAGGCTAGGGACAGAAATTACACATAAATCAATATAAGTGGTCAGAAGCCAGTTCAAATCTAACACAAGAGACGTTCAGTGCACATGAACTTCTTTCAAAGTGACAGAAGTCTGTTTAAGATAAACCTGGATGGATGTAATCCAGACTTGAATAATTGAGGTTAAAGAGGTTTACTGAACTTCTGTCCTAGATCACCTCCAGATTCAAGTTAACTCACAGTCCCCCAGAATCCCATGATGCTTTGCCACAGGGTGGACAGGCTAGCATTGCCCCAACCTATCTGGTCCAGCTGAGCAGGGAGGCATGATTTGGCCTGGGCCACTGAAGGCATGTGGCTGCATTTCTGTAATCAAAAGTGAATAAGCTGAAAGCCTTGTTTGTTGGTAGGAACAAATATAACTAAGAGACTTTCAGAAAGGAACTACCAAGGCATGTCTGACAAATCAGCTGACACATGTGAAGGTTGGAGAATAAATAACAAAAAACACACCATCAAAAGGTAGAAAGGGATTGCTGGCTGAGAAGGTAGAGTTTGAACCCCCCCCCCCTTTTGATCTGTTAAAAAGTTACAGTCAGTGTCCATCAGTCTTTGCCTTTTTTCTTTAGAAGAATATTATGTACAACTAACACGAGAAAATGGTAAAATGAAGGTTCTACGTGCAGCGTTATCTCTGAACACCTCACCATCTGTTATGTTTTAATCCTGTTACACATTTCTTCTCAAATAATATAGTGTACAGCTTGTTTTTTTGTTCTTTTAAAAAATAAATAAAGGAAATATGGTCATACATTGTTTTACAAATCAGCGCTTATAGTACATTGTCCTTTTTTCCTCCCTTCTCTTTGTGTAGGACCATCAAACTCTGGTTTTGTCTCTTTTCTTCTTCTCCACCCTTTTTCTTAGTAATTTCACCTTCCCTAAATAAATTCAGTAACGATCTCTAATTCTGCTGTTGCACTCCTTTCCTGTTTCCATCTAACTGAACCCATACCTCCCTCTGATATCTTCTTGTGAATAACTTAAAGTTGACTAAAACACAACGTGGCCCAAACTAGACTTCTCATTTTTCTACTTAAATACTTTCTTTTAACCCTATTTTTATGCCATTCCTGGCAATGTGACCTTTCTTTTTGTCAACAGGGTATAGACTCTGTGTTTCTTTCAGACTATGTCCAAATACAGCCACTTCTTTTTTCAGAACTTGTCTAATGCCTCAATATTTTCTTTCCAGATAACTTTGTCTTGTCCAGGCCTTGACTATGCTTCTCCTTCACTACGTACAAAACTGCTACTCTCTGGCTGTCCTGAAAGCACCTACTAATACTGTTGTAAAATAACCTTCTTCGGCTCTTATTTAGAGCATGCTATCCCACTTTTTAAATACTTCTACTGGTCTTCCTTTCTCTATTACATCAAGTTTAAACATACCTTTTTTTCAGTCTAGACTGTCCAAAACTCCACTTTCCCCTCCTGAGGCCAGCTTGTCCTTTATTGCATTCCCCCCCCCATAATTTGTTTGTTTTGCAGGGATTTCTTGATATTCTGCTAATTACCTGCTGCTATTCTGCTAATTACTTTCTTCAACCAATGTCTCCATATTGTTTTCACACTATCCATTGTATAATATGTGTCTTTCCTCATCTGGATAGATTTTAAGTGATCAGGGTAACCGTGTAGCAGACTTGGGTTCAGTTCTGTTTCATCACAGACTTCCTATGTCACAGAAATTCATAATCTGACCAAGCAATACAAAATCTGGACTCAGTACCAATGGCAGTTTTGTGGCTCATTATAGCCTAACAAATCATGGTACTAATCTCCCTCCACTTCACAGGTAATAACTACCCTTTCCTTTCTTGAATGAACTGATGTTGCCTCTAACTAGATTCCCTACTCTATTTGCTGGATCTTTGTCTTGTAACAAAATTGCAGTAACCTCTGATACTACATATTCAGTTCTAGTTCACAGCCCTCCTCCATCCCTCCAAGCAGATGGTTTCCCTTTACATGGAGTCTTTTCTTTGCTATACAGCTCAGCCCATTTGCTTCTTTCACAGACCTGAGGAAGGGCACTTGATGCCCAAAAGTTTGTCCAACAAGTCCCCCAACTATGCAGGTGGTCAAACAAAAGATATCACAAAAATCCTTGTTTGTCCATGTTACCTTCACCTGAGTTTCTTTACACCTCAAATTCCTAGCCAAAATATACATGGTGGGGCTGTGTGTACTATAAGTCTAACAGGGTCATGCTGTTCTATGACATTTTCCACCATTTTAGAAATTAAATTCTTCAATATATTAATATTATACTTTTATATACAATTTATAAATATTATACTGATGGCTATCATATATCCTTCTTTATGGCTAAGAAAAACCCTTACTTGCCTCTGTTGCCAGAGTTGAAAAGAAACCACAAAGATCAAGGACCTCCTTGGCTTCCAAGATGGAGGGCTCTGAGAGGTAAGATCTGAGAGGAAGACAGAGGACTTGGATTCTCTAATGCAGGGCATAGTGTTAGAGAGATCTAGAATTGAAATCATAGTGGATACAATGAGGAAATTAATGTTCATGGTTCGTTGGATGCCCTGCAGATCAGGATGTGGAAATGCCAGGCAGACAGGTTCTCATAGCAAGGAGCTGCAGGCTCTGAGGGATAAAATTCTGGACTTGGAACTCATATTCAGAAAATATGATGTCTGCATTCCTGAAGTGCCTGAGGGAACCCAAAAAAGTAGTCCCACAGTGTTTGTGGAAAAAACGTACTTTCCAGTGAGTTAAAACTCTCCTCAGACACTGATAGAGAAAGCCTAAACATAGCCTAGTTTGAGAGAAAAACCTCAGGCCTTTGTAGTCAACTTCCTGTAATTTTCCACCAAAGAGAACTTAATCTGCCAGAAAACTAGGAAAGTTTACGTGGGGTGAGTCTCATGTTCAGATAGTGCTGTTCCCTGATCTTCCAGGCCTTAGTGCCCCCCACCTCCCTTGTTATGAAGCTATGACCCTCACTCCCATTCCTATTTTGTTTTTTTTTCCTGTTGTCCCAAGTAGTCAGTGACATACCCTTAATGGCCCCCATCACCAAGGGAGGGGAAGTTTAGGTTAAATAGTAAGAAGAACATTTTCACTTGGAGGTTAGTAAAACACTGGAAAAGGTTACCTAAAGAGGTGATGGAATCTCCATCCCTGGAGGTTTTTAAGACATGTCTGGACAAAGCCTTGGCTGGGATGATCTAGCTGGGTCTGGTCCTGCTTTGAGCAAGAGGTTTGACTTGATGACTTCCTGAGGTCACTTCCAACCCTATGTTTTTATGATTCTATGGTCAAAAGGCCTTATCTTCCAGGTAAGGGTGGCTGAAATGCAGGCTCTGTTTAAGCAAAACTACAGGCTAGATATAATCAGCTGGGATACTTCATGAAGTATCCTGGCATCCTAAATATGATTCACTGACAAAAAAGCTATGCTTTCTCTGACCCTAAGAAAAAAGAAACTTATTTTTTCACTAATACCATCTGCGGGAGTGAACTTACATAATATTCTGACTTGTACAAAACAAAGTGTGGGTTTTTAGATTGTTAGTCACTGCTTATTAATGTGTAGCATTCGCATGATTCTTACTACATTTTTAACTTGTCTCAGAGCAGTACACAGTTTGGGATACAACTGCCCAGACTTATTTGGTGGAACTAAGGCCATGATAGATGTTACACTTTAAAACCCAATAATGTTGTGAAGGAGGAGGATCTTCTCAGCCAGACTGGCTGACCTGGTCCACTGGGCTTTAAACTCAGCCCTCCAGGGGATGGGGGGACTACTGCCACTGCTGGCCCACAGAACAACCCTTGCAAAGCCAGCAGGCCAAGTCAATTAAGGGATCCCACCCTAGCACCAGCTCTCGAACAACAGGTAGGCAAGGCAAGGGCCCCCATGGGGACACTTGCATGCCTATACACAAATGCCAGGAGCTTGGGGAATAAACAGGAGGAACTTGTTCTCCTGCTAAATGTAAATAACTATGATGTCACTGGGATAATGCAGACTTGGTGGGACTCCACCCATGACTGAGCCAGAGGTATAGATGGCTATACCCTATACAGGAGGATTTGAGTGGCCAAAATGGGGCAAAGGTGTAGCTCTCTATGTCCAGGAAAGCTACACGTCCCTGCAAGCTGACATTGGCACCCATGGTGGATGACTTGAGACCCTCTGGGTTAAAATCCATGGGGAACATGGCACAGGGGATACTACAGACCCCATACCCAGGCGCAAGACCTTGACCAGGAGTTCACCCAGGAATTGGCCGAGGCCTCACACTCCTGGTGTATGGTTGTCATGGGAGATTTTAACTACCCAGACATCTCATGGGAGGAGCACTCAGACAAATCCAAGCGGTCACAAAGCTTTTTCTCAAGTGTGGATGGCCTCTATCTGATGCAGGAAGTCTATGGGAAACCAAGAGGTAAAACGCTGCTTGAACTTGTACTGGCTGCCAGGGACAACCTAATCAGTGACCTAACGATTGAAGGGAAGCTGGATGACAGTGACCATGAGCTGATCACCTTCACCATCTGCCGTAAAGCTGGCAAGTCAGTCAGTAATACAGAAGTTTCTGTACTATTTAACATCTTCATCAATGATGTGGACATTGGTGTGAGAAGTGGACTGGCCAAGTTTGCCAAACACCAAACTCTGGGATAAAGCATCCACACCTGAGGACAGTTGGGTTCCACAGGGCTCAGTCCTCGGGCCTGCACTGTTCAACATCTTCATCAGTGACTTGTACGAGGGGGTAAAAAAGCACCTTGCTCAAATTTGCTGATGACACTAAGATGTGGGGGGATGTGGGCACACTAGAAGGGAGGAGTAGGCTGCAATCGGACCTAGACAGATTACAAGAGTGAGCGGATGAGAATAGGATGGAATTCAACACTGACAAGTGCAAAGTTATGCACCTGGGGAGGAACAACCATCGCCATACCTACAGGTTGGGGAACTCCCTTCTTGTCAGTACAGAGACGGAAAAGGATCTTGGAGTCATCATTGATACCAAGATGAATGTGGGCTGGCAATGTGGGGATGCAGTCAGGAAGACCAACCCTATGTTGTCATGCATCCACAGTTGCATCTCAAGCAGGTCCAAGGAGGTGATACTCCCCCTCTACGCAGCACTAATCAGGCCACAGCTGGAGTACTGCATCCAGTTCTGGGTGCTGCACTTCAAGAGGGATGTGGACAACATGGAGAGGGTCCAGAGGAGGGACACTCACATGATCGGGGGCAGCAGGACAGGCCCTATGAGGAGAGGCTAAGGGAACTGAACCTGTTCAGCCTCCATAAAAGAAGGCTGAGGGGTGATCTAGTGGTCTGTTACAAACTAGTCAGAGGGGACCAGCAGGCACTGGGGAAGTCCCTGTTCCCCTGAGCATTGCCAGGAGTGACCAGGAATAACGGTCACAAGCTGGCAGAGGGTAGATTTAGGCTAGATATCAGGAGGCGCTACTTCATGGTCAGGGAGGCTAGCATCTGGAACCAACTTCCAAGAGAAGTGGTGCAGGCTTCTACCCTGGGGGTCTTTAAGAGGAGGCTAGATGTACACCTTGCTGGGGGCGTTTGACCCCAGTACTCTTTCTAGCCATGGCAGGGGGTTGGACTAGATGATCTACTCAGGTCCCTTCCAACCCTAGAAACTATGAAACTATGAAAGTATGAAGTCCTTGACTTTGGGAAAGCTGACTTTGACTAGCTCAGGAGGCTTGTCAGAGAGGCCCTAAAGGACCACAACCCAAATGAGAGGGGAGTTCAGGATGAATGGTTGCTCCTCAAGGGAGCGATCCTGGATGTGTAAGCAAAGTTCATCCCATCTTGGAGGAAAGGCAGCAAAGGGGCACAGGAGCCCCCTTGGCTCTCCAGGGAACTGGCAGACCTCTTGCATCTTAAAAAGAGGACCTACAAAGGATGGAGGAGTGGAACAGCCTCCTAGGAGGAATACTCTTCTCTGTGGAGAGCAAACCAGGAAAGCCAAGGCTGCAATGGAATTCTAGCTAGCTCCAAATATCAAGGACAATTAAAAGTCCTTTTTTAGATATGTGGGGAACCAGAGAAAAAGCAAGGGCAACATTGGATCCCTGCTAAACCAGATGGGACAACTAACAACTGATGCCCGGGAAAAAGGGAACTTACTAAATGGGTACTTTGCATCAGTTTTTCACGAGTCCCATGGGATGCCCCTGACCACTGTGGGTCAGGGAGGCCCAGGTGAGGGAGATTCCTTGCCCTCCATGAATGCTGACCGCATGAAGGAGCAGCTTGACAGGCTGGATAATTTCAAGTCAGCCGGCCCTAATGGGTATTTAAGGAGCTGTCAAGCATCATAGCTCAGCCCCTGGCATGGATCTTTGAGAGCTCTTGGTGCTCTGGTGAAGTGGCCAAAGATTGGAAGAGGGCCAATGTGGTGCCTATCTTCAAGAAAGGGAGGAAAGTAGATCTGGCAAACTACAGGCCCATCACCCTGACCTCTATCCTGTGGAAGGTCTTGGAAAAGATTATCAAAGAGGCCATCCTTAACAGACTAGCTAAGGCAATATCTTGTGGGATACCCAGCATGGGTTTGTTGCTGGTAGGTCTTGCTTGACCAATCTCATTTCCTTTTCTGACCAGGTGACCTATCACCTGGACAAAGAGGAAGAGATTGACGTTGTATATCTTGACTTTAAAAAAGCCTTCAATCTGGTATCCTATGATCACTTCTTGGCTAAACTGGCCAACTGCAGCCTCAACCTCACCACAATCTGCTGGCTGGGTAATTGGCTCCATGGTAGGACCCAGAGGGTGGTGCTTGATGGGAGCCAATCATCTTGATGTGCAATCACCAGTGGGATCCCTCAAGGCTCTGTCCTAAGGCCTGTACTATTTAACATCTTCATCAATGATGTGCTTATTGATGTCAGAAGTGGACTAGCCAAGTTTGCCAATGACACCAAACTCTGGGGTAAAGCATCCACACCTGAGGAAAGGAGGATGATCCAGGCAGATCTGAACAGGTTCATGAAATGGGCGGATGAGAACCTGATGGTGTTTAACACCGAAAAATGCAAGGTTCTCCACCTTGAGTGGAAAAACCTGCAGCATGCTTATAGGCTTAACAGTGCTGTGGCTAGCACCACAGATGAAAGGGACTTGGGGGTCATGATTGACCACAAGATGATCATGAGCCTTCAATGTGATGCTGTGGCTAGTAAAGTGAGCAAAGCACTGTCTTGCATCCATAGATGCTTCTCAAGCAAATCCCGGGACATCATTCTCCCATTGTACTCAGCCTTGGTGAGGCCGCAGCTGGAGTACTGCATCCAGTTTTGGGCTCCACAGTTCAAAAAGGATGTGGAGAAGCTTGTGAGGGTGCAGAGGAGGGCCACATGCATGATCCGAGGTCAGGGAAACAGACCTTATGTTGGGAGGCTGAGAACCATGGGACTCTTCAGCCTGGAAAAGCTCAGGCTCAGGGGTGATCTGGTGGCCACCTATAAGTTTATCAGGGATGCTCATCAGGATCTGGAGGAACACCTGTTCATCAGAGCACCCCAAGGGATGTCAAGATCAACCGTTGACAAACTCTGCCATGACCGATTCAGGCTGTACATAAGAAAGAACTTCTTCACTGTCTGATCCCTCAAGTTTTGAAATAGGCTGTCACTGGAGGCAGTTCAAGCACCCACTTCAAATGCCTTCAAGACACATTTGGATGCTTATCTTGCTCGGATACTATGAACCCTGCTGACTTCCTGCCCCTGGGGCAGGGGGCTGAATTCGATGATCCTCTTTGGTCTCTTCCCAAATATCTATGAAATGTGTTACAACCCATAACATGGGCTAAATGTCATTTAGGGGCCCTATCCTCAAGTGATATCTAAAGCTCAATGGACATAGTTTAGCTGAACCAAATGAAGTTCAACCAGGTTCTGTGACTGGTTTTGTAACATCTATCATACAAATGTAATTTAGGAGCTGTCTGCACTGAGAGTTACATAGTTTGTCCACCAGGTGTAGCTCCAGAACCTGTAATTTCTTATCTCCAGTCTTCCTTGTTGTGGGTGGGTGTAAGTGAGGTTAAATAGATAAAGCAGGTTCTGTTGCTGGAAGTGCAAAATATTCAATTATCACTTTGCTATTTGCCAATTCAAAAATCCAAGTAGCCACTTGAGCCAATAGGTATACCTCTGATCCTTCATGGGGGTGGTATGTTTATAGCTCAAGCATAAGCTAGAGTATGACATGTACTGAAACTACTAGTTGTCTGCCAGATAGGTCTTCAAACTCAGATCCTCCAAATAAAGATGTGCCATTTGTTCTGCAGACCAAGAGCTGTCTCTCTCTAGGCCAAGCTGTGAAGAAACAGGGATGGCGTGTGGGTGTCAGGGACTAATCAGTCTATTTAAAATGAAATGACAAGGTGGTAAAAGCTGGTGATTTTCCAGTCCCCTGAAGGAGATGGAAGAGTTTGGTATAGATTCTAAAACTATGTGAATTGTGATCTGCTTCCCAATGTGCTTTGAAAGTCCCTTTCCCTCTCAGTGCCTTGAGTTAGCACCACATGGAGTGACTTTCTCCCATTCTATTAAGCACTGAATTGGAAAGTATTGTAGAAGAATGAGATATTTGATGCTACTCTGTAAACTGAATTCATTCCTGCCCATGACTATGCCAAAAGTTCTAATGGCCTGCTACTCTGCAAGCCTAAGTCTATAGTGGGGTAGGCAATGTTTTTTGGCTGGAGTGCCAAAAAAACCCCAATGTCTACCTTGGAAGCTGCTGGAGTGCCAACATGCTGGATCCTGGAGCAGCTGTTTGCAGCTTCCTGGCTGCAGCTGCCCACAGGGCCCAGTCTGCTTGCAGCAGGGCTTGCAGCCTCCCAGCTCCCTGCTGGGAGCAGCTTGGGCTCTGTGGCTGGCAGCAGCTGCTTAGCGCTTGGGTTGGCTGTGATGTGCTGAGCAAAATGGCCTGCATGCCATGCTTGGCATGCATGCCGGGGGTTGCTGACCCCTGCTCTATAAACTACCCTTGGTTCTGCCCTTCTATATTGTCCTTCATCTGAGGATCACTAACCCCTATACCAAATCCTTAGGAGAGCAGGAAGTGACTCTGAAGGCACAAGTATAATGCCTAGCACCATGGAACCTGACCAGGATTATGACCTCCAGGCTTGCCCTTTTTATGTGATACTTCTGAGATGCAGGACCTATTCTATTAAGACATTTAGGTTTCATTAGCTGGTGTAACCCAACTGGTGTATCCCAGTGAAGAGACTTGCCAGGGGTCACACCTGGAGCCTGTGGCAGAGATGGTAATAGAGCCTTGGAGCTTGTGGTATGTGTGTTTGTATGCATGTGCACATGTGTGTGCACATGTGCATGTTTTTAGGCAACACAGTTGCTTCCATTAACTTTGATTTGAATAGTGTGAGCAAGTCAAATGATGGCCAGAAATACAAGGCCTTCACTTCATACAGTGTCCTCAGGGGCTCAGAGGAAGTTGCTTCTTAAAACTGAGGATGATTTTCAATTCCAGTTCCTCAGTGTAAACACATGGGTCTGAGTGTTAGGTATCTATCAGTGCTTTATATAGAAAAGTGTATATCTTCAGGGTGGGGTGGGGTCAATGGTCCAGACTGATTTGGGTCACTTGGAAAAGCTGGGCACCACCAAACACAGGATGCATTTCAGCATGGCACAGAACAAGGCAGGAACAGTGCCAACTATTATTGCAGGAGGAGGGTATTCCTTGCTAGGAAGGTAATGGTATGGCAGCTTCTCACACATAATCCACAAACATAAGCTCATGCTGTCGTGATGTGTCCAATAGGAGTCCTCAGAAGCACAAGCAGGGACAAGTTGAAAGGAGTAAAGGGACATGTGTAATGAAATTCCCAGTCCTCTGCCTGCAATCATGGCATGTGATAGGAAATTTGAGGAGGGGTGGGGCTACAGCTGTGGCATGGGGGAGGTGAATGCCTGACAATTTTAGCAGTGTAGAATAACTGGCCACAACAATTTTGGTGGCTCCTAAAGTTAGCAATACCAGAGCCCAACAGTTCATTAGCTAGAGTAACCCCAGTTCTGCTTCTTCAACTTCCATCTCCTGCTCCTCCAGCTTGATCAAGGCTGTGATCAGTTCCTCTTTCTCTGAATTGTTGCCCAAGGTAGCCATGGCTTGATATGAAATTAGCTTGATACCTGTCCACTAGCTCTGTTGCTGTTACTATAAACTACTCAGCTATCACCTTGCTATTTCCAAACACTGAAAATAGGTGATTGACATACACAATAGTGGAATTGGATGGGCAGTGCATTGTTCTAGGAGGTTTCCCTCTCATCCTCCAAGAAATCTCCCTTCGGGTGGGGCTTGGTATGCTTAAAATCCAAGTTTAAGCTGGAGTATGACATGTATTGAACCTGCTAGTTCTCTTCCAGGAATCATGGCAAGTTTTGAAACACTGATCCTCCAAATAAAGACAGTTCTGTTGCTACCAATACTGTACCAACACTGAAAAGTTACAGATACAATTTAAAACTGTCATGGTCTCACTAATGGGAGGGACAACTTTTCTATTTATTATACTAATAAAAAGTCATACTCTGTGTTAGGCTAAGCAAAGGAAATGTTAAGGTAAGAAAAAGCAAAAAGCTTTTAGCTCTGTAAAAAAGCAATCATAGTATGAGCTCACTTTATGTTGTAGCAAAAGACTGAGGTTTTGGGGGGTTCCCCCAGACGCAACTCCGAGCTCAGTCCTGCTCTGGGCTTGGCCCCACTCCCCCCCTTTGCTATTCTAGGTTGACCCATCTAACCCCTTCCCACACCACTCTGGGACTCTGCTCTACCCACCCACCCCGCTCCCTCCCTCTGCCACTCTGGGCCTAGTACTTCTCCACTCCAAGTCCATCCCCACTCTCCTCCCTCCCTCTGCCACTCTGGGCCCAGCGCTTCTCCACCTGCTGCTCCAGGCCTGGCCCCATTTCCCACTTGCACCATTCCCCAACCCCGTTGCTCCTCCCTCCACTGCTTCGGGCTTGGCCTCACTCCCTCCTCTCTGTCACTCAGAGCTTGACCCTGCTCCCCCACCTCCACTACTTTAGGCTCAGCCTGGATACCCCCGCACTGCTCCAGGCTTGGTTCCACTCACTCCCCTCTTCTATTTAAGGCTTGGCCCTGCTCAGCCCTGCTCTCCCCTCTCTCTCCTCTCTCCCCGCTGCTGTGGGTCTAGTCCTGCTCCACCCCACTCTGCAATGGGTCTGGAACCATTCCTCCCTTCCTCCTTCCCCATTCCCCCTTCCCCTTCTGCTCTGGGTATAGCCCTACACTCCTGCTCCCCTGCGTTATTCGGTCGTGCTCCTGCCTCTGCCCCCTCCCTCCTGCACTCTGGGGATTGCCCTATGACCCGGCCCAGTCTGACCAGGGCCCCATTCACAGAGAATGGGGCCCCCGCCAGGCCAAGTTGTGGGAAAATTAGAGCCTGGCAGCTCCTCAAAAGATCCAACACCAAGCATGTGAGTTCTGCTGCTGGGTGGGCTGGGCAACGAGGCACATGGCACCATGCTGCACCATTGTCAAAACAGTGGCAGCAAAGCAGGGAGAAAAGGCTGATTCCAGTCCACAGTTGGAGCCCATCCTTGCCCTGTGCACAGACTGGGGAGCCATGTGCCACCAGCTTGGCTCCCCAGTGCCACGCCTTTGGAGGAGCAACCAGCCTCTGATTGTCCCACAGCAATCAGAGCCCAGCTGGTCATCCAGGGTGCAGGGGAGGCTGGTGCAGGGAAGCCAAGGCAGGGAGAACATGTCTCATCTCTCACAGCTTCCCTGACTGCACACAGTGATGTGAACCACCCACCTGTATTCTCAAAGGAACTGCTGAGCTCTGATTGCCCATGATCCAGCCTGGCCTGAGCACAGCCTGTCTCCCACACCCCACCAGGAATAGCCCAATGTAGCCACTAACCCCACTACCCACCTTCCACGGCCCTTCCCCCCAGCGGTTGTGGCAGTGGGCTGCCGCAACCCCCCTTCCCCTTCCCATTCCCTTCTCTGCCAGCTGTTGTCAGGAGGGTGGATGGAGCATGGCACAGCGGTTCCCTTGCCAACAACTGCCTCTGCCTCCTCTCCTGAGCCCCAGTGCAAAGTTCTGCCTCTGCTCACCTGGGCCAGCCAATTGGTGCTTGACCTCTTGGCAGCGCATGCCAAGTTGGCCCGGAATATTACGGACAAATAGACAGACAGACAGACTAAGGTTTGTATTATATTAGAAAACATAAATATGTACATATATATTGGTAATTACAATTAAAATAAAGCTAAGCTATTAAAGCTAACCTTTTTATCTTAAATATTTAAGCTTTTAATATTAATTTATTTATTTAAGATCAATTATTTAAGATTTTGGAGCATTTAAATTAAAGCTAAGTAATTAAAGCTAAATTAAAATTAAATAGACATGTTTTCTGTCTAAAACAGGGCCACCTGAAGCAGGTGAATTCAAAGTATATGAATCTATTCTGTAAAAATACAATGGCATGTAAGCACCATCCAGTGGTGCTATGAGGTACTTAATACACATGACTATGTGAACGTATATCAGCCTCCTAGACATCAGCATGCATCTAAATCAGATGTGGTTGAATCCACATTTAGATAAAACACTTGCACATGTATCAAGGCCTATAGTGGCTACATGCAAATATTCAAAAAGCCCAAGACAGAACTGGTTAAGTCTAACCAGATTTCTCTAAGCTGTGTAGATTGGACCAGGAGTGAACAGAATTCAGAGTCTCCCCTGTGAAGTGAGACTGATGGAGAGAGAAGTCCAGAAGAGCTGGCTGCACTTCAAAGAAGCCTTACTGAGAGTGCAGAAATTGAACATCCCAATGTGCAGGAAGACTTGCAAGTATGGCAAAAGACCAGTGTGGCTAAGCAGGGAATGCTTCGGTAAACTAAACCACAGAAAGGAAGCTTATAAGAAGTGGAAATTTATACAGATAAATAGTGAGGTGTGTAAAAGCATTGCTTGGGCATCCAGGGATGAAGTCAGGATGGGCAAAACACAATTGGAGTTGCAGCCAACAAGGCCCATGATAAGTGACAAGAAGGGTTTCTACAAATATAATGGTAGCCAGAGCAGGATCAGGGAAAGTGTGGGTCTCTTACTGAATAGGGGAGACAATCTTGTAAAAGAGGATGCAGAAAAGGCTGAAGAGCTCAATTCCTTTTTTGCCTCCATCTTCACAGGCAAGGTCAGCTCTCAGACTACTGAACCAGGAAGCACAGTTCACGGAGGAGGATATCCTAGTAAAATCTTGAATGGTGCTGGCAACACCGGAGTTGAACCCCCTGACAAGCACAGTTGATAATCATGGAAAATTCCACAGCAAGCCCAGTATGTGCCCCCTGGGTGACCTCCAGGCATGTCAATCAGGCATGACCTACTTTTATTCCTGCGCATGCTCAGTTGCCACATAAAGCTCAGACCTGCTCATGCTCAGTGTGTTATAAGCATGATGTCAGCATCTAGAAAATTCCTCCAGCCGAGCACCCTGATTGGCTGAAGGGTTGCTTTAAGAGTTCTCTGACCCCCACCTTTGGTGTGGGTTGGTGTGTATCAGTGGGTGCATGGGTGTTGGCGTTAGTGTATGTTGTTGATGCAGTAGGAGAAAAGGAGCTGCTCAATCCGAAGGCAGAGGCTGCTTAGACAGGGACTGCTAGTAGGAGAGAGTGTGGAATTCAATTCCCAGTTCCATTCTTGAGTCTGCACAGTGACTTTCGTGTTCGATCTTCCGGTTACGAACTGTGTATTTTCTGATTTGACTACTCCTCCACGATTTCTACGATTTGGATTCTTCAACCCAGCTACTGTTTACCTGGCTCTGGACTGATTCTGGTTTCTTTACCGACTATGGATTTGACTCGTCCTTCCACTGAATACTGCATCCTCCGGTTTTGACTTCGGCTTTCCTCTCGACTATCCATCCGTTGTCCTGACGGGACTGGCGTCACGTGTTGTTTGAGTTACGGTTTTGTTGTCTTCTCATTTGTATATTTCCCTTTATGAGCTGTTGACCAGCCCTGGGACTAGTGACGGGCAGCCGCACCCATCACCGGACTGGTTCCAGTGGTGGAAAGCAAGGGCTCGTTACGAACCTCGTGGGCCAACAGACCCCTCTGTCATTTATTGTTGTTTGTTTCATACTGTAACTGAAGAATATCATACCTACGCTCCATCAAAGTGTAAGTT
This sequence comes from Crocodylus siamensis, assembly GCF_052110815.1. NCBI lineage: Eukaryota > Metazoa > Chordata > Crocodylia > Crocodylidae > Crocodylus > Crocodylus siamensis. The sequence goes on from NC_143395.1 coordinate 53,730,971, forward strand.
CAAATAAACCCACCTTGTTGTTATCCACTACGGGTCCCTTTCTCTGAACTCCACGCCAGTAATCCCACCTGTTCGTATCCGATTGCCACCCCGATCACCATGACCTTGGGGCCCTGTTCCCCGACAGAGGTGAGCAGCACTCAGTGGTGAAAGATCAGGTTAAGGACTACTTAGAAAAACTGACAAGTCCGCATGTACATGTCCTCAGATGTATCCCACGTCACTTCATGGGATGCATCTGAGGGTGCTGTGGGAGTTGGTTGATGTGATTGCAAAGCCACTGGCCATTATTTTTGAAAACTCATGGTGATCAGGAGAGGCTCTGGATGATTGGAAAAGAGCAAACATTGTGTTTATATTTAAGAAAGTAAAAAAGGAGGATCCAAGGAACTAGAGATCAGTCAGCCTCAGCTCAGTCCTTGGGAAAATCATGTTGTAGATCCTCAAGGAATCCATTTCTAAGCACTTGGAAGATTAGAAGATGATTAGAAACAGTCAGCATGTATTCACCAAAGGCAAGTCATGCCAGACCAACCTGATTGATTTCTATGATGAGGTGACTGGCTCTGTAGATGCAGGGAGATGATGGATGTGGTATACCTTAATTTTAGCAATACTTTTGATATGAATTTCCACAGCATTCTTGTATGTGAGATAAGGAAGTATGGGCTTTAAGATGGATAGAACACTGTCTGAAGCATCAGGCTCAGAGAGTAGCAGTCAATGGCTTAATGTTTAGTTGGCAGCCAGTATCAAGTGCAATGCCCCACGGGTCAGTGCCAGGGCCTGTTTTATTCAATGTGTTCATCAATGACCTGGAAGATGGCAGAGTACACCCTCAGTAAGTTTGCAGATGACACTAAGATGGGGGGAGTAGTAGATATGCTGGAGGGTTGGGCTAGGATTCAGAGAGACCTAGACAAATTGGAGGATTGGGCCAAAAGAAATCTCATGAGGTTGAACAATGACAAGTGCAAAGTCCTGCTCTTCGGACAGAACAATCCCACGCACCAGTACAGGCTGGGGACTGATTGGCTGGGCAGCAGCTCTGTTGGAAAGGACCCTGGAGGATTACAGTGGAAAATAAGCTGAACGTTAGCCAGCAGTGTGCCCTTATTGCCAAGAAAGCTAATAGCATACTGGACTGCACTGGTAGGTTTGTTGCCAGTAGATCAAGGGAAGTGATTATTCCCCTCTATTCAGCACTGGTGTGGCGACATCTGAAGTACTGTGCTCAGTTTTGGCCACTCCATTACTGAAAGGATGTGGACAAATTGGAGAGAGTCCAGTGAAGGATGACAGAAATGGTGTGGGGGCTAGGAGACATGACTTACTGAGGGAACTGGGATTACTTAATCTAAAGAAGAGGAGACTGAGAAGGGATGTAACCTGCAACTACCTGAAAGGTGGGTTGCAAAGAGGATAGATCTAGACTTCTCTCAGCGATGCCAGTTGACAAGACAAGAAGCAACCATCTCAAGTTGCAGGAAAGAAAATTTAGGTTTGATATTAGGGAGAATTTCCTCACTAGGAGGGTATGAAAACACTGGAAGAGGATACCCAGAGAGGTGATGGAAACTCCATCCTTGGATGTTTTCAAAACCTGACTAGACAAAGCTTTGGCTGGGATGATCTGATTAGGGATGATCCTGCTTTGAGCATGGGGTTGGACTGAATGACCTCCTGAAGTCCCTTCCAATCCTAACTTTCTATGATTCTATAGTTCATTCTTGGGTGGGTCGGGGGGAGTGATGTAGATGCCTGCAGTGGCCAAGCCTCAAAGCAAGTGGTGGTCTTACCAGTAAGGCCTCTTTCCCCAGCCCCACTCCCAATACCAGCAGTTCTGCCAATGGCAGGGGCATGTCCCCCACCCAGCTGTGTTTGCTTGGGTGGGAAGACATGGATGGGCTGTGGGATGGGGGGGCTTTGATCCTTCCCCCCTCCCCCCCAATGCTGCCCAGTGTGGCTGACATCCTGAATGACTCTGGTCCTGTCTGCTTGTGTCAGCTAAGACAGGTCAGGTAGGGGGGAAGGGCTCCCCATAGCTGTGTTTTCTCAGATCCATAGGTGCTGGGGCTGAGCCTACTTGAAGGGTGGCTGATGTTCCCCCCACCCTACCACCAGTGCTGAGTGGATCAATTGACAGTCTTGGCACAGCTCATAGCCCTGGCTCCTGCCTCTCCATTTAAGCTGAGCCAGGCAGTTGTTGGGGGCAGGGAGAAGCAGAGCCCCCACCCCATGGGCTTGGCCCAACTCCCCAAAAACCAAACAAGCGCAGCTGGAGGAAACCTGAGGTCCCCCCCATCCCCCTGCCTTTCCCAAATTAGCTGACACAGGCAGGCAGGAGCTGTGCAGACTGGCTCCTTAGCCATACAGTGCTGTGGGGTGAAGGAGGAGCACAGACTCCCCTCCCCCACCCAAATGTGCTTGTTCAGGTCTTGTGGGCTGGGCAGAGGCGAGAAGCCAGGGCCTCTGTTCCTCCATGCCTCCCCCCCTGCCCACTTGTGCATGGCTTGACTGACACAAGGAAGCAAGAGCCAGGACAGAGAGCTGCACCAACTGTCAGCCTAGTTGCTTAGCGCTGAGAGTAGGAGACAGGGGAGCAGAAACATCCACCCTGTGGGCCCAGCCCCAGCCTTCCAGACCTGAGCAAGGAAACTTCATCTCCCAGCACTGCCTGACTCCCATATGGGACTAATTTCTGCTTCTTCCTGCCTAGGTCAGCAAATCTAGGCATGGTGGAGGGAAAGTAGGAGGAGAACAGGCTCCCCACAGTTGTACTTGCTCAGGTCTCAGGTAACTGCGATCAGGCCTGTGGGGTGGCAGCTTCCTCTACCCCACCCTCCTCACCTCTGGTTATGAGCACCTGGGCTGACAGTCCTGGTGCAGCTCTCAGCCCTGTCTCTTTACTGCTTGTGGCAGACAAGCCAAGCAGCAGTGACAGGGAGAAGAAGAACCCCGATCCCACAGACCTAGCCCCAGCCCCCAAGACCTGAGAAAACACAGTGGGGGTGGAGACTGTTCTCTCTCACCATTCTTCACCACCCTGCCTGGCTCAACTGATGTGGGCAGGCAAGAGCAGGGCTGAGAGCTATGCTGGCTGCCAACCAAGCTGGACATCATTAGGGCAGAGGGTGGGGGGAAAAGGCTGCTGCTCTTCCTGTAGCCCAGACCACCCCCACTCCTAATCAAGCACAGCCGGGGGAGGGGCATGCAGCAGAAGGCCTCTGCTCCCCCACCCCTCTCCTTCTGTACCGCCACTGGCAGAACACAGGGCTGGGGAATAAAGGCTTTGCTGCTTCAGCAATGTGACAGCCCAGGGGGCAGGAATGGCCTGGATCCACAAAGCAGAGCATGGGCATGCAAAAAATCATGGGATGCTGGAGGACAGCAAGGCAGTTTGAGTCATGAGGGTATATGGGACACAAATTCAATTGACTGGTTAACCAGAGTCAGGTAGGCGGGATACTACCTCCATCCAAGTATGTCTTAAACTGGTTTTGCCCATTTTTCAATTGGTTTCCAATTGCCTAAACTAGTTTATGTGTTATAGATTCATAGATTCATAGATGCTAGGGTCGGAAGGGACCTCAATAGATCATCGAGTCCGACCCCCTGCATAAGCAGGAAAGAGTGCTGGGCCTACATTACCCCAGCTAGATACACATCTAGCCTTCGCTTGAAGACCCCCAGGGTAGGGGAGAGCACCACCTCCCTTGGGAGCCCGTTCCAGACCTTGGCCACTCGAACTGTGAAGAAGTTCCTCCTAATATCCAATCTAAATCTGCTCTCTTCTAGCTTGTGGCCATTATTTCTTGTAACCCCCGGGGGGCCTTGGTGAATAAATACTCACCAATTCCCTTCTGTGCCCCCCTCATGAACTTATAGGCAGCCACCAGGTCGCCTCTCAACCTTCTCTTGTGGAGGCTGAAAAGGTCCAGTTTCTCTAGTTTCTCCTCATAGGGCTTGGCCTGCAGGCCCTTAACCATACGAGTGGCCCTTCTCTGGACCCTCTCCAGATTATCCGCATCCTTCGTGAAGTGCGGCGCCCAGAATTGCACGCAGTACTCCAGCTGCGGTCTGACCAGCGCCCGATAGAGAGGAAGTATCACCTCCTTGGACCTATTTGTCATGCATCTGCTGATGCACGATAAAGTGCCATTGGCTTTTCTGATGGTTTCGTCACACTGCCGACTCATGTCTGTCCTTGGCCAGTGGATGTGTCTATACATGATATTAGTGCAACGTGATATTAGTTTATTGATCCTGGGCACCATGTTTGCATGTATGCCCAGGAACTTAGCCTGTTGAACCGGGCAGCCCTGGTTGGCAGGGAGGCTGGGGTTCAGCCTCCTAGCCCAGAGCTGCTCTGAGCTGGCTCAACATGATGCAGAGGGGCTGACTAGGGCACAATGCATTGCAATGGAGTAAATAACTCCGCTGTAGGGTAGTATCTGTATCTGGCAGTACTAACCTAGAGTGGACTTAATTAGTTAACTCTATCCTAATAGTACTGCACATGTAGATGATGCTATTTTACTGTGGAGCTAGTGAACTCCACAGTACATGTCTCATGTAGACATGCCCCGTATATCATATATTATAATTCTGCTATGTTTTCTGGACTTTATATTTATTTTCTTTTTCTTTTCCACTTATCCTTCATGAACTTTTCAAAAATGTGCTTGAAATTGTATGATATAAGTTCTAAATATATGGGAGAGTATTGAAACCACAAACTATGGCAGTATACAAATAAACAATGTACAATTGACTTAAGAAACTGGCAAATTGCCAGCTATAGTCAAAGATGAACATGGAAGTAAAGTCACTGAGAATGGCCAGTCTATTTAGTATGTATATTTGAATGTTAAGGACCTTAACAGACCTATTAAAAAGACAAAAAAATATTTAAGACAAAAAAAAAGGAGGTTGAAACTACTGTGCTCCAAAAAAATCCCTTATAGGTCAATAAAGGAATTTCCAAAATAGAACATTGTTGGGTGCTGTTAGCAATCTCAAGTGTATATTATGCAGTCACATGGAGTTTCTATTTTAGTGCCCCATTTAATTTACATAGCTGATGATCCAGATGGTAGGTATGTTCTTGAAAATGTTAAAGTTATGGATTCTGTTTTTTACGTTGAAATATGCCTATGGTCTTAATTCAGACAATTGAATATCATATCATTCTTTTTTGTAAAGCTGTCTGAAATAGTTTTGATCCTATCATTGATAGCTCTTGTGCCCCTCTATCCATGAAATGTAGTTCTAGAGAAGTTATAAAAAGTTATATTTCAGACCTTGCCAAAAAGTGAATCTGACAATGAGAATTATAGGGTATTTTTCTTTTATTTGCAGTGCCTCATTTTGAAAATTCTAGAATTGACTACTTTTTAAATTCTCAAACCAAAACTCGATGGTCAATCAGCCTTGGTTCATTCTGAGGTGGCGTTTCAGCTCTTCCATCACAGTCACACTAGCTGTAGCAAGTTACTGCTGATTCAACATGTGATGAATGTTTACATATCTGAAACATCTGTTATAAAGAAGTTATGGAACTTAATCAGCCTACTACTTCCCCTACTTCAATGGTATGAGAAAGTGCTAAGGCCTTCTTACAAAGGCCTTTTAAATACAAATAAAATATTAACAAAAATGTATTTCTGCAAACAGAAAAAACAGGATTCAGAAATACATACTTTAATAAGAAAAATTAAAATTTTGGATTGTGCAGATTGTGTCACAGATCCTTTGCCTGATAAAGGATAAACTTCAAATTATTAGTGATGAGATATGAATTGAATATTTTATGGTCTCAAAAGGCAGAGTATACTTTGTATAGATTACACCAAGTTCACTGTGAATCAGGGGAATGTTCAGGAAGGTTACTAGCATGTGTACTAAATATTAAATCCAATCATAGTAAAGAATCAGCTGTAAATTACTTCATTAGGAATATGCATATGATACAGGGACAAATAAAAAAACAGGTCAATCAATTCTATTCTGATTTATATAACAATAGTGTAAATGTTACTACTGAAGAAATAGATATGATCTTGGACTTGATACCCATGTAACAAATTTCAGAGACAGAAAAGGAAATGTTTTGACTCATTTCTCATTAAAGGAAATAACTTTGGCCTTAAGGACACAAACACTAATAAAACTTGGGACACTGGTGTTTTTTCTGTGGAGTTTTATAATACGAATAAAGTTATACTGTTACCTCAAGTATTGAATATGTAAGCTGATAGTAAAAAAACAAACAAGATATGCTACCAACCACTCTAGGTGAAGCTATTATTTTTGTAATTTCTGAACCAACAAAGGATTTTATGAATTGTTCTAACTATACACAAACTTCTTTAATAAATGTAGACACCAAAATCCTAGTCAAAACTTTATCTCATTGATTAGAACAGGTCCTTCCTAAATCATTCCACAAAAATCAATAAAATTTATCCAAAAAAGTCATGGTTCAAATAACGTATACATGTCGTAGTAATACAAAATTCCAAAGTCCTTATAACTCTTTTAGCACTTGGTGTAGAAAAAGACCTTTGATTGTACTTCTTGGAGGTCCCTTTTTGTGTATTAAAAATTCATAAGCTGGGTAAAGTTGTTATACATAAATCCCACTTAAAGAATTGTGACTGATAATAAATTGTGTAATCCATGTCCCTTACAAAAGAGGATTCAACAAGTTTATCCATCACCCTGCCTCCCCTTCCACTTTACTTAGAATTGGCTACAGCTATAAAGTATACAGGTGATAAAAATGGCATTAAGGTAGGTGATAGTGAACACAAGATGCTGTTGTATGCAACGATGCACTACTATTTTGTCATACCGTGGAAATATGAGGTTTTTTTCCCCTCTTATGAGTAATCCACAATTTTAGCATTCTACCTTGGTTATGAAATTGATTGGATTAATTGAACTTTGTCAATTGGTCTAAATAAGTATACCATAAAAGATATATTTGGCAAATGGGTGTTTCAATAGCACCCAGAACAGATAACTCATTTCGGTATTAAAATATCCAAAAACATGAATGATATTAATGATACCAAAACTTTAAGGAGTTTCTCAGTGCTATATGACAAGATCTGAACCAATGGAGCAGGTTGTCAATGTCCATGGGAAGGCATGCTAATATATTTTTTAATGAATATCTTACCTTGTCTAATTTACCTATTGCATATGCATAACCTACCTATTGTAATACCCCAGTCCTATTTTGTTAAAATCAATCAACTGTTCAACTGGTTTATATAGGGAAATAATAAAAAGGCTTGATGTTAATTAAAAAAGATGCAACTACAAGTTGAAATACCATATTTATTCAAACATAAGAGGACCACCCAAAATTAGATTCGAGATATCAGAAATTCATAAATTGATATAATTTGATATAATTTTCCATGTATAGAATCTAATTATGAGCGGTTTGCCTTAAATTTGTCCCCCTCCCACTGCTGTAGTAGGGAAAATAAGTTAGGGGAGTCAGGTGGCCTCCTTGCCCTCTTCCCCCTTCAATTTTCTTTCCCCACAACTCTTCCCTGCCCCTTAATGTGAGACTCTGCTCTTTTTGAGCAAATGGAAATGAGGAACACATTCGAAAAGACTGATTTTGAAATAAACATGCCTGTGGCAGTTTAGTGCATCCAAAATTAAGGCATTTTACCTTTTTTAAAAACTGCCACAAGTTTTTAGCACAGGTTCTCCATAAATACACTTTTAAGGAGCACTTTTCTACCTCTTTATATATAGTATGAACTATGTATGATATTACTCCAAAGCCAAAAGACTCATGATTTACAATATAGTTCATTGGGTTAACCCCCTCTAGAGCCAACAGAATTTCAAGCCATGGTGACCCCACAGTTCAGCACTGCTCAGTATGTGTGTGTACTCCAGATATCCCCCACAAAGAATCCATGTGCTAATTAGTCTCCATTCATGACTGGAACCAAGTGTTCTTGTCATGGGTCTCCAAAAATTATAAGCAGATGAGATGCAGGGCAACCTGGTCCAGCTCCACCTCATGGAGGGCAGGGCCACACTAATCATACGTGATAGGTTGAGAGACAGGGGAACAGAAGGATTCTGAGTGAACTGTTTGGAGCCGTCTTTGGAGATGTTTTCCAGATGTTTAAGACTAATGAGGAAAAAGTAATAATTGAAGATGGAAAAGTAAGATGCAGGGGGCATGTCAACATATGTCCCTAGAGTATTGTTGTTACTGCACAATCATTTAGTATTTCTGTTGCTGTGCCACACTTGCAGAGCATAGTTATTTTTAGCCAATATGTCACTATGTAGCAATATACTATACTGAGGGAGTGCATCACTGCAGTGACATAGATGCAGCATCACGGTTTGTGCCCACTGATGCTATGTCACTGTAGTGTATTGCTATGGTGACATAGTGTCACATTTAGATGGGCCCAGGATGTATGTATTCAATGCAGTGGCTCATCATGACTTGAAAAAGAGTTGGCACTGAGGGGGGCTGAGCAAAGTGGGCACTACCATGCATCTTATTTAGATGAGCAGCACTAATGTATTCTGGTAAGTCCCCATCAGTATGTTTGCCCAAAACGGACCATGGTCACTGTTGGCTGCATTTAATCACCTTCATAGTTGGTTCCCCTTACTGAGTAAATGCTGCTTTTGGCAGCAGTTTAATGATTGACAATGTATTTAATGAGATTTTCTTGTATGCAAAAATAAGATGAGGAGTTTTCCCCATGATGTCTGGTGGGTAAATGTAGTCTTATCTCTGTAAATATAGTAGGTGGTATTCATGCTCCAAACCTTTGATATTATCAAAATGCCTTCTTAATAAGTTAAGCTATGTACTGAATAACTGATATAACTGGAAATTGAACAGGCACTTAAGTTTCCCCTTCCATTACCAACCATGGTAAACATCCTTCTGACTGGGTGCATCTACATATGCGATTACTGTGCCTGAATAAACTGTGGCACAGTCACAACAGAGTTTATTGTTCCTGGGCACTGTGTTTGCATGTGCACCCATGTTTGCACAGAACATTGTGCCAAGGCAGCATAGTCCCAACTGGCAGAGGACTCAGGGGATCAGCCTACAAGGCCAGAGCTGCTCCATCCTGGTTCAACCTTCTGTGAAGGGGCTGACTGGGGCATGAGGGTGTCTGATGTGGGGCTAACGAACAGGTGGCCCCTGCAATGTAGCAACTGCATGGCCCAGCCACTCTGTCACCATGCTGTATACATGTATTGCAGTGGAGTAAATAGCTCCACCATAGGATAGAACTTGTGTTGAACAGTAGTATCCTGGAGCATTGTTAATTAGCTTCCTGTGGCCTAATAGCACCACTCATAAAGACAGTGATGTTTTACTACGGTTAATTAGTCAACTCTGAAGGAAGGTAAATGTGTAAATGCCAACCACTGTCTTTATAACTCTAATTCCTACAGTTTTTGCAGACCAACAAGCTTGCAAAAATTTGCCAAACTCACTCAGTATTTCATAGATTCATAGATTCATAGATGCTCAGGTTGGAATGAACCTCAAGGTATCATCAAGTCCAACCCCATGCCTGGACAGAAAAGAGTGCTGTGGTCAGATGGCCCCAGTCAGATGCCTATCCAGCCTTCTCTTAAAGACCCTTAAGGTAGGGGAGAGCACCACCCTGCTTAGAAGCCCATTCCAAATTCTGGCTACTGTCACTGTGAAGAAGTTTTTCCTGATGTCTAGCTTAAAACTTCTCTCTGTCAGTTTTTGACCATTGTTCCTTGTTACCCCAACAGGTTCCCTGGTGAACAGAGCATCTCCAATACCTTGCTGTGCCCCGCTAATAAATTTGTAGGTGGCCACAAGATCACCTCTCAGGCTTCTCTTGCAGAGGTCCCTCAGTCTCTCCTCATAAGGCTTGTCCTGTAAGCCCCTAACCATATGAGTGGCTCTCCTCTGCCTCTGGACCTTCTCAAGTCTATCAACATCCTTCTGGAATTATGGCCCGCAAAACTGGATGCAGTACTCCAACTGTGGTGTGACCAATGCCACATAGAGGGGAAGTATGACCTCCTTGGTTTTTATTTGTCACGCATCTGCTGATGCATGATAAAGTATGGTTAGCTTTGCTGATGATTTCGTCACACTGATGACTCATTTTCATCTTAGAGTCCACTGTGACTCCAAGTTCCCTTTCCATTTCTCTGCTGCTGAAAGGGTCATTTCCTAGCTAGTAGGTGTTCTGGATATTGATACACCCTAGTTGCAGCACTCTAAATTTCTTCTTGTTGTATTGTATCCTACTGTGTTCTACCCACTTTTCCAACCTGTCCAGGTATTCCTTTAATCATTCTCTACCCTCCACTTCACCCCACAATTTAGTATCATCTGCAAACTTGGATAGAGTACACTTCATGCCCACATACAAGTCATCAATGAAGACATTGAGGAGTACAAGTCCAAAGACTACCCCACTACCCAACTTCTTCCAGGTCAATACTAACTCATCTACTACCACTTTCTAGGTGTGACCCACAAGCCAATTTGCCACCCACTGGACCATGTAAACATCAAATTCACAGCCTTACTTTATTTATTAGAATGGGATGGGATACCGTATCAAAGACCTTTGTTTCCACCTTTGTTACATTGGAATGCCTCTATTAGCAGAAAATTCTTTTTGAAATAGGGTCCCACAAAGTGATGTAGAGAAAACAAATGAAAAAGGTTTTATGAACGTAAAACATCTCTAGTAGGAAATTGCATTAAATATTTTTTGAAGTTATGTTATGAAAAAAAGCAAAGGATAAAATACAGCAGACAGATTTTTGCTATTAGAGACATAACCAACTTATCCACTCAGTTATGTCACTCAAACTGTCTCCCAAATAATGCCTGCAGCAGAAGCAATGTCTGAAGAAGACAGAAGGTCAACATCAAAGGACTTAAGGACCTAATCAAGTGAGACCTGAAGTACCAGCACCTTAACAAAAACTGGTGAATTCCAGTCAACAAAAACAAGAGTATGTCAGTAGTGCTTGGGGTGTCTTCCAGTTCATTGTCATCAGCACCTGAGAAGAGATATTTCAATTCACTATCAAGAAACATCAAGACTGATTTGATGAGAATGACCAAGAGATCCAATAATTGATCAGCTGTAAGTGCATAGACTGTTGTGCTTGGCAGAATGACATCAACTCAAAGAAAAAGAAATTGGATCACCATCAAGCCAAGGCAGAGGTTCAAAGGAGGACCCATGATACAAAGAACAGATATTGGAAGACAAGGAAAAAAACATTCAACATCTCTCCAACATTCACCATTAGTGTGATTTTTTTTAGGGCCACCAAAGCCATCTACAGTCCAAGAATTCAGGGACCAACCTCTTTGAGACCTAATGATGGAGAAGACCTGATTAAGGAAAGGGGATCCATCAGTGCCTGATGGAAAGAGCATTTTGAAGACCTTATTAATTGAGAATATGTTGTTGATGACATTGTTCTCAATTTCATCTTGAAGTGAGCAGTCAGAGATGATCATGGAATCCCTCAAGCCCTTGATGAGGTGAGGAAACCTATCAAGCAGATGAAGACTGACAAGGCATACAGAATAGATGGTAAACCTGATGAAATCTTCAAGCAGAGGAAGAAGAGCTTACAACACAGCTCCAAACCCTCGTCTTAAGAATCTGGAATGATAAGGAAATCCCAGATGACCTCAGGGACACCATGATCATGACAGTCCCCACTTGCATGGATTGGCAGTTCCCTGGCCCCTGTCTGTGGGGGTTAACTGGAAGGACCTCTGAGGAGTCAGAGTAGCATGGGGGCTGGGTGTTCCCTTGACTATCCCACATATGCCTGGATTGAGGCCATGAAGTGGCTGGTGAGGGAACTCCAGGCAGAGATGAGCAGGATGCACTGGATCAGGGCTGCAGAGGATAAGATTGATGGATATTTTCATTCTCTGCAGGACTGGACACCTAGCACAGAGACATCATGGGAGAGTCCCAGGACAGCTGAATGGACAATGGTCACCTCCAGAGCAAGACAACGTGTGACTGTGACTGCTTCCTCAGTGCTACTGGGGAACAGATACAAAGCCCTGGCAGCACTAGAGGATGATGCAGCAGATGAAGGCACAGGAAAAGATATGTCTTCAACAAACAGCAGGAAGACTGAGCAACAATCAAGCAGCTGGAGGAAGAAATGCCAGGTCATCATGATTGGCGACTCCCTCCTGAGAGGCATGGAGAGGCCTATCTATCAATCAGAGAGTACAGGAGGTTTGCTGCTTACCTAGAGCCAGGATCTGAGACATCACTGTGAGGATTCCCAACCTCATCCTGACCTCTGATTACTATCCAATGGTTCTCATCCATGTGGGCATGAATGATGTGGCCAGGAGTAGTCTGGACCATGTCATGGGTTACTATAGGACTCTGGGGGCCATATTAAGGAAGTTGGGGGCACAGGTGGTCTTCTCATCCATCCTTCCAATCAGCAGTCATCATCAACATCAGGATGCTGCATCAGGGAAGTCAACCTGTGGGTCCGGAGTTGGTGCCATCATAAGGGTTTGGGCTTCTACAACCACGATCCACACTTCCATGAAAGAGGCATCTTGGGACAAGATGGTCTTCATCTCTCTTCTAAAGGTAGGAGTCTGTTCTCTTACAGGTTGGCTGATTTTCTCCAAAGGACTTTAAACTAGTTTTTTTGGGGGGAACAGGGAAGTAGAGAACCTTGGATCAGCATGTCCTGAGCAAAGCACTGGATCAGCCCAGGTAAGCACTAAGGAAAGCACTAAGGGGCCCAATAGACATCAGGACAGGGGGGTACTAAAGGCACCCATTGTAGGGGGTTAAATGTCTCTACACTAATACTAGAAGCAGGAGGAACAAGCAGGGGGAACTTGCACTCCTCTTTGCAAGCAACAAGTTTGACCTGGTTGGACTAACTGAAACCTGGTAGGACCCTTCTCACAATTGAGCAGTAAGCATTGAGGGTTACAAGTTGTACAGATGGGATAAAATGGGGGAAAAGGGGGAGGTTGCTCTCTATGTTAAGGAACAATATACAACTTTTATAATCAAGATGGGATCAGAGTAGGGCCCAACTGAAGTACTGTGGGTCATGATGCACAGGGGTCAGGGGGAAAGGGACTTGGTAGTGCGGGTCTACAATAGACCACCATATCAGGAAGATAATCTAGACTTGGAATTCTTGAGACAGCTCTCAGAGGCCATATGGTCGAGAGATATGGTTGTCATGGGTAATCTAAACTGCACTGCCATCTGGGAGGAGCAGTCAGCTAAATCTAACTACTCATGTAGGTTCTTAACATACAGGACCTCCACCTAATGCAGGATATATACAATCCCACTAAGGGAAACACCTTGCTAGACTTGGTGTTAGCTACAGGAGATGACCTGGTGGGAAATCTGCAGGTACAAGGTAACCTGGGTAATAGTGACCATCAATTGATTGAATTCACTATCCAGAAAAGGGTGAGTAAACTAACCAGCAGGGCTGAAGTGCTAGACTTCAAAAAGGCTGACTTCAGGGTGCTTAAGAGATTAGTTAGACATTAAAGCTCAAAAGCTTTGGCAAAATGGGGGTCCAGGAAGAGTGGTCATTCCTCAAGGGAGTGATCCTATGGGCACAGAAAGAGATAATCCCATTGTGCACAAAAGGGGACAAAGAGGCCAAGAATCTCCCTTGGCTAAACAGGGAAGTCCAGGAAAGCCTAAGGGCAAAGAAAGAGGTATACAAACTGCGGAAACAAGGGATAGCTACCAAGGAGGTGTATATCTCCCTGGCTCGCACTTGCAGGGAATCAGTTAGGAAGGCCAAAGCAGGATTAGAATTTAGGCTGGTGACAAAAATTAAGGACACCAAAAAGTCCTTCTTCAGGTATATAGAGAGCAAAAGGAAGGTGCAGGGTAGCAGAGGACCCCTACAGGACAAACTAGGGCAATTGGTGACAGAGGGGGGTCAAAGCTGATTTCAGTGAGTTCTTTGCATCTGTATTCCTAGACACAGACCAAGACAAATCTCCCAATTGGATCATAAATAGACACAGGAGGGACACCAGCCCACCAACTTTTAACACAGACGTAGTAAAGTAGCACTTGGAGGAGCTAGATGCATTCAAATCAGCGGGTCCTGATGAACTTCATCCAAGGGTGCTGAAGAAATTGGCCACTGTCATAGCAGAGCCACATACATGGCTGTTCAAGCACTCATGGTGGTCTGGTCAGATCCTGGAGGACTGGAAAAGGGCAAATGTGGTCCTTATTTTCAAGCAGGGGAGGAGGGAGGAACCAGGAAACTATAAGCCAGTTAGTCTCACCTCCATCCTTGGAAAAACTCTGGAAAAAAAATCATTAAGAATCACATTTGTGGGAGCCGTACATGGGAAATAATGTTGAAAGGCAATCAGCACAGATTCCTTGCAGGTAGATCCTCCCTGACTAACCTTGTTTATTTTTGTGACCAGGTCACAAAATGCTTAGACACAGGACTCGAGGTAGATATCATCTACCTAGACTTTAAGAAGGCCTTCAATACAGTATTTCATTCTGTTCTCCTAAATAAACTGACAGTCTGTGATGTAGATAATTACACGGTCAGGTGGGTGGCAAATTGGCTTAGAGGTCACACCCAGATAGTGGTGGTGAATGAGTCTGTATGGACCTGGAAAGATGTGGGCAGTGGAGTCCCACAAGACCCGGTCCCTTATTAGGTCTTCATTAGTGACTTGGATGAGGGTGTGGAGAGCACCCTGTCCAAGTTCACAGATAGTAAAGCGACCAAAACGCTGGCTTGCATCCATAGATGCTTCTCAAGCAAATCCCAGGATGTCATTCTCCCCTTGTACTCAGCCTTGGTGAGGCTGCAGCTGGAGTATTGCATCCAGTTTTGTGCTTCTCAATTCAAAAAGGATGTGGAGAAGCTTGCGAGAGTCCAGAGAAGAGCCACTTACATGATCAGAGGTCAGGAAAACAGACCTTACAACAACAGGCTGAGAGCAATGGGGCTCTTTAGCTTGGAAAAGTTCAGGCTCGGGGGTGATCTGATGGCCACCTATAAGTTTATCGGGGTGACCACCAACATCTGGGGGAACGTTTGTTCACCAGAGTGCCCCAAGGGATGACAAAGTCAAACGGTTATGAACTACTGCAAGACCATTTCAGGCTGGACATAAGGAAGAATTTCTTTACTGTCCGAGCCCCCAAGGTCTGGAACAGCCTGCCATCGGAGGTGGTTCAAGCACCTACACTGAACACCTTCAAGAGTAAATTGGATGCTTATCTTGCTGGGATCCTATGACCTCAGCTGACTTCCTGCACTTCAAGCGGGGTGCTGGACTTTATGATCTTCTGAGGTCTCTTCAGACCCTAATGTCTATGAAATCTATCAAATCCATGATACCAAATTATAGATCAAAGTTAACACACCAGAGGGTAGGCAATGGATCCAGGTGGATCTGGACAGGTTGGAAAAACAGGCAGAGCTAAATCAGATGCAGTTCAACAAAGACAAGTGCAAAAAGAACCACCATCAAACTTACAGGCTGGGGGATGACCTTCTCAGTAGCACAGCAGTGGAAAAGGACCTTGGAGTCATAGTTAACTCCAAGATGAACTTGAGTTGTCAATGTGATCAACAAGGCTAACCACACTTTATCAAGCAGTATCATGCAATAGCAGATGCATGACTAACCGGTTCAGGGAGATGATGCTTTCCCTCTATGAGACACTGGTCACAGTTGGACTATTGTGTCCAGTTTGGGGCACTGCACCTCAAGACGGATGCAGAGAATCTTGAGGGGGTTCAGAGGAAGGTCACTCATTAGTCAGAGGCCTGCAGGCAAGGACCTACAAGGAGAGACTGAGGGACTTAGATCTCTTCAGGCTTCGCAAGAGAAGGCTGAGAGGTGATATTGTGGCTACCTATAAATTCATTAGGGGAGGGCAGCAGGGAATAGGAGATGCTCTATTTACTAGGGCACCCCCTGGAGTAACTAGCAACAATGGCCACAAATTGATGGACAGCAGATTTCAGTTGGACATTATAAAGAACTTCTTCACAGTAAGGGTTGTCAAAATCTGGAATAGGCTTCCAAGGGAGGTGGTGCTCTTCCCTATCCTGGGAGTCTTCAAAAGGGGACTGGACAAGAACCTAGCTGGGGTCATCTGACCCCAGCTTTCTTTCTTGCCCAGGGCAGGGGGCCAGACTCGATGACCTACTGAGGTCCTTTCCAACCTTAACATCTATGAATCTATGATTCTTCAAGAAAGGAGATAGTCTAATTGTGGAAATCACCTTGCTGTCCACCGCAGGACAGATCATTGCAAGAACCCTCCTTCCATTTGCTGAAGAACTCTTCCCAGAATCTCAGTGTGGGTTTAGGGCATCAAGAGGCAAAACAAATATGATGTTCATAGGTCACTAGCTGCAGGAAAAATGCCAGAAACAATATAAACTCTGTACCCCTCTGGGGTCAAGACAACTCTCAGGATCTCAATATTGCACTGTTAGACAGGAGGGTATGACACCATTGCACACATACAATTACATTGCACAAATCAATTAGGTGCATACACACACACTACCAGCTCAGGCACATACACATCCAAACCAGCTTAGGCACATGCATACCTATCACCAGTTCAAGCACATACACTATACACCCCAAAAGTTAGACACGGATCACAATTTGTATATCATGCACACAATGCCATATATATATATACACACATATATACATATACACACACATACAAACCACCTACACATATACACAGGTAAGTTTCTAACTTGGATGGTACAGTGTGTATGTGTGTGCTTGGGGTACCTGGGATACTTGGGGGAAGGTTCAGGTGAGAGAGAGAGTTAAAGTGTAGGAAGTGAAAGTTGCCAGTACCAGGATTAGAACCAGTGGACTACAAAGAAGTTGACTCAGGAACGGAGGCTTGGCTTTACTTAAGGTAGACTGGGGCTGGAAACTGAGGCAGACAACTGAGATATGGGGGTGGGCAGATAAGTGGTGGCAAGGAGGAGACAGCCAGGAAAGAAACTGCTACCATTGTATTACAATCGTTCCCAATCACTCTCATTCATCCAGGATCCAATTTACATGGGAGGGGTACGTGACTCATACCGTTGCGACACAGGGGATGCCTGGGCAGAAGACACAAGATGGAGACTTGACATACAAAGTGGAAACTTGACATGACTTTGGTTCACTTACAAACACAGGCTTAAACCATACAATATGCATATGAAACAATAAAAATCAATATGAAAAATGATAATAATATAATATACAACAGTAAGAATCAATACAAACCTAATAATAATACAATATAAAACAGTGGATATACAAAAACAAAAAACTTGCTACCAAAATAAAAATGTTAAAGCTTATCCTAAGTCTGAGCTTGCTTATGCTTGGCTATAAGGAATAGAGAGAGAAAGAAAAGCCAGAAATAATTGGGGAAGGGAAGGGAATGCATGTCTATCATATATATATGTATATATTAAAAAGGAAAAACTGGGGGTTTCGCTACAACCTCTCTATATGGCCTTCTTTGACCTAATGAAAGTCTTTGACTGTCAACTGAGAAGTTTTATGAAGGATCCTTCTCAAGTATGTATGGCCATCAAAATTTGTCACCATTCTCCACCTGCTCCATGATGGTATGCGAGCAGTGGTTCTCAGTAATGGATTGCCATCTCTCACAGAAGGCTGACATTAACAAAAAAATTCAACATTGCCTCAAATGTGAAAATGCATCCTTCAGATGTCCGAGGAAATGGGTTTTCGAAGATTGTGACATCAGATCTAAAACCAAGTTAATGGTTTATCAAGCAGTCATGATTCCCACCTTGTTGTATGGAGCTGAGACATTGACAAAGTACAGGAGACACCTCAAGTTGCTGGAGAAGCACCACCAACACTGCCTGTGGAAGATCCTTCAAATCCAGTGAGAAGACAAAAGCACTAATGTTAACATCCTGTCACAAGCAAGTACCGCAAGCACTGAGGTGATGATCATTTGACATCAACTTCACTGGGCAAGCCACAGCATCCGCATGTCTGACTCCAGACTCCCAGGACAAGTTTTATTCTCTGAGCTCAGTCAAGGTGTACACTCAAGAGGAGAGCAGAGAAAGCATTTTAAGGATGTTCTGAAGGCCAACTTGAAAAAATGTAACATCAACATCAAGCCATGAGAGACTATTGCCCAGGACCGCCCCAAATGGCGGAAGAGTCTGTTGCAAGAATATCAGTACTTTGAAATCTCATGATGATAGGAGACAGAAAAGCAGAAGTGGCAGAAACAGTGGATGTGTCTATCTGTGTTTTTATGCAGCCTTAAACTTAAAGACCATTTGTCTAAAGCGCGTTAAGGTGATTTAGGCATACGTCTACACATGTACGCACAAAGGCACATTAACACAGGGTGCAGACTGACTTGGGACTAAAGTTAGTCCCCAACCAGTTGCCATACACAGCGTTAATACGCCTTAGCACATCTACACATGAGTTAAGGCACTTTAGCTATTCACACCTAAATTGGATACCTGCTTTTGCCTGATACCCTTCAGATCCAGAGATAAGACAATTATGGAAAATAATTGTCTGTGAGTGATACTCCCTTAACGCTTTGGTGACTGATACTCCCTCAGTTCTGCTATCTGATGTCACTGTCAAGAAGACCTTGAGTAGTGTCTCTCTCAGCATTTTGGAGATTCACTGCCACTTTTCCCAGAGCATTAAGTCTGACAACAGCCCTTCTTCAGTCTGAAGTTTGGAGCATATGCCCCATGGGTCTGTCTTGGAGGTAACATGTCCTTCTCTGGGCCTCCCCCTCTTAATAATGGGGTAGGAGTCCTGTTGCAATAAATGTATGGTTTTCTACAAAAATATTTAAAAAGTAAAGAGTAAGTTGTCAGCATGAAAAAAGGAAACCCAAGAAAATTTATGCTGTCAGTGAGGGAAAAAATAAAGATTTGTAAACATCTCTAAAGATTCCCTGAATATTTTCAATATTTCATGTGGGCATAATCAAAACAAACTAAAAAAAATAAAAGAAAGAAAGAAAAGAAATTTCCATTGGAGTTTTCACACGTTTTGTTTTTATGTTCTAGATATTTGGTCTTTGCTGAAAAGTCTTTTCAAAAGATTGAAATGGGAATTTTCACTTCTTAATACATTCTTAATCTTCCATTACTTAGTAAATATGTTAAATGGTATTTAGTCATTGTACTTTCTCTCAGAAAATTGGATAATTAATTCTACTATGAAATGACTTATTATAATATGGGAAAAAACAGCAATATAAAATGTACCCAATATGTTATTAGACAAGGGAAAGCATGCATGGAGTTATCAGCATGTTATACAGCTATTATACTTTTGTCCTACTTTTCAGTGCTAGTACATCTGCATAAATCATACTTGCACAGACAGCATTAAGAACAGACCTGAATTGTATTAGGAACAAAGGATCTTTCAAATCCCAGAGGGGTATAATTTTCCTTTTAAAGCATCATCTGATTTATACAGAGAGCAGCAAAAAAGTGTCCTGTCCATTTTCTCTACACAATAAATTATTACTTCAGAGAGTAGAAAAACATGCTTTTCATCTAACTGCTCAACTAATCAGCAATGATTCCTACCTCACTTGTTCTATCTTTTGCTGTTGTCTTCTTCCACCTACCCTCTCTTCTCAAAGCCCTCACCATAACTCATTCCTCCTACAAAGTCCAAACACTCATTCTTCTACCCAGTGCACTAAAGAAAGGAGAAAAAAGGAGATTTATAATAGATTCTGAGACTGAATCATATGCCTGGTACTGCAACTGGGTCTTCACAACTGACAGCTCATTGATTACAATGGTACTCCTGGAGGTATCTGCATCTAATGCAATGGAGAATTAGAACAGTGTATTTTGTTTTGTATTTCTGTTTAGATTGCAAGCTCCCTGGGACAAGGATTGTGGGTATGGCATAGAGCATATTTTCAGCCCTCATTAAATATCTTATATAACAAAACTAACTACCCATGGAAATATTAACCCTTTGATTTCATCGATAAGAGGCTTCTTTTATAGGCATTATTTTTGTTGAGAATGCTACTATAAATGATACATCTTCCTGTAATAGTCAAGAATAAAGTGATGAGATGACCACTTTCCATAGGTCTTCATTTGGTCAGGCAATCACAAGTTGCAGTATTTTAATAACTGCATGACATTTAGAACACTGGTTTACCTTGCAATGATAAATGATCGAGTATTATCTTCTCATCTGAACTACAGTAGTCTAATGGCTTCAGAATGTTTGTTAAAAAATCTACTTTTGACTCTTCCTACAGTGTGTGTAGAATAGCATCAGGTTTACTGTTTTGGGAGGGGTATTTTTAAACAAATGACCTTTGTTTAGCTGGTAGGAGAAATGAAAAGAAAAAAAAAAAGTTTTTCAGGTACTCCCAGAAAAGTTGACATTGCAACCAAAAGGAACAAGAGTGCAAGAAGCAGAGATTCAACAAGACTACATTTTTTAATGAATGCTTAAATCCCGCAAGGAAACCTCAGCCTGCATTTATTAAGTTGCACATTATTCTAGCACATAGAATGAAAATGTGTTTATTTTAATCATTCTGTACTGGTATGCAGGCCAGTTTGTTTTTCTTTCTGTTCTTTGTTTTCTTTACTCTTGTCTGTCAAATATTGTCAGAGTCCATTCTGATGACCTGTTTCCAGATGGTCCTCTGCTTGGCAGATTTGATATGCCATGTCATATAAAAAGCTCATAAAATTGAAGTGGCATTCACTCCATACAATGCTTTGATTATCAGCAAACATACAGAGAATGGCACAGCCTCTCAGTGCCAAGCACTTAGTGCCCATTGGTTCTGTCATCCAAGTTCAGTTCAACACAGTTTAACATTTTAAGCCTTTTGTCACTCATGTGGCTGCTTGGCTTCTATGAAGCTAAGAACACATATTTGCAAATAAATGTTTGGTATGCACAAATCATTAGAGAATTACAGTTCAGAAAAGAAACAGAAATTGTGAGATTTCAAATGAGTGTCAAGGCTGTGCAGTCAGATTTTATACTTTATACTTCCTCTTTAAAAGCAACATTTTACAATATGCAACTTTTGGTTAAATAGGTTCACTAAGAACTCACCTAAATGGACAGAATAAGCAGTGTACTAGCTTTGGTGAAAAACAAACTATATTTATTAAATAATTTATTGTTTTTACAGTTGAATTTGGAATTAATATTTCAACACTCAATACCAGTAAGCCTTGTTTTCTTCTCGTTGACTTTAGTTAAGCACTGTCAGCCATAGGCTGGTTAGAGCAGCTTGAACTTAAGTAGTATAAATCAGTATAGCTACTTTTAAAAAATATAAGCTACTTTTTTTATATGCAGAAGCAATATTCTGAATCTAAGTCTGCTGCAGAAACCACAGAACATTTAAGTGAATACCTCATAAGAGTTTACTTGAATCATTTGCTAGGCTTACTCTTTTGAAGTTCATCCTAAGGAACAAAACTGGAAGACAGATGTTCAGATCCTATCACAGCTGTACCATCTAGGAAGCTAGCTAAGTTGATAGAGAGAAAACAGACTCCCCAAGGAGAATAAACCATAATATTTGGTTACACAGAGTCAAAAACAAATGCTAAACTGATCCTTTGAACTAAATTCTGATTTTATATGCATTACTGTAATGTTGACCAACTTCACTGGAGTCAGCAGAGTTGCTTCAGATTCATGCTAGTGGCAAGTTAAGGTCATAAAGAAATTAAACTCTTACCTCATTTTAAAATTTTAAATATTGTTCTTGAGATATAGAGGACAACTCTTATTCAAAAACAGGACAATCAAGGAGCTGGAGATAGGGAAAGAAAGGGGAAGAGAAATGTAGGACATGTCTACACATAACACTATGTCACCATAGTGACACACTATAGCAACGTAATATCTATAGGTATCTACACATGACCAGCAGCTACTTCATTGTAGTGGCGTGTACCCCCATTATAAGTGACACTATGGTGAAGAAGCTGCTAAAAATAACTGTGACGTGTGCAGAGCCAACCCTAGGGGTGTGCGGGGCCTGGGGCATATCAGGCTGTGCGGGAGGGGAACAAGGGGTGGCAAGTGGTAGGAGCACAGTGGTCAGCAGTGCCTGTATGGCACTGTCTGAATGGCCCCCCAAAGCACGGGGCCTGAGACAGTCACCCCAATTTGCACCCCCTAAGGAATGGTGCTGGGTGCATGTCCGGTGCAGTATGAGCAGTTACTGCCCCATGCTTTAGGACTTCCAAGAGGATGTATTAAAGCACAGTGCAGCAACAGTGTTGCTATAGGGCAACATTTAGGCACACCCATAGAGTTGGGAATTCAGATATTTAAGATTCAGTGACACTTTCTGCCTATGTGTTATATTTTTATGTCATTTCTGTTACACTAAATTTACTATTATTGTTCCATTGATCATACTCTCACTTGGGTTTTGAAAAGTTTACTCATCCATCCATATCCAGTTTTGGGCCCCCCACTTCAGGAGGGATGTGAATAAGCTTCAGAGAGTCCAAAGGACAACCATCCTTTTGATCAAAGGCCAAGACGGCAAGCCTTACAAGAAGAGGCTTTCAGATTTTGAAGTCTTCAGCCTGGAGAAGAGAAGGCTCGGAGGGACTTGGTGGCAGCCTACAAGTATATAAGGGGGTACATCGGGATCTGGGAGAACAGTTGTTCACCAGAACTCCCCAAGGCATAATGAGGTCTAACAGCCACAAACTCCTGGAAGGCCAATTTAAACTGGACATAAGGAAAAACTTTTTTACAGTCTGTGCACCCGGGATCTGGAACAGACTCCCCCAAGAGGTGGTGCAAGCACCAGCTCTGGACTCATTCAAAAGGTGTCTGGATGTTTATCTTGCTGGGACCATTTGACCCCAGCAGACATCCTGACTATGGCAGGGAGGCCAGACTTGATGATCTCATGAGGTTCCTTCCAACTCCTTGTCTATGAAATCTATGAAATACGTGTAAAAGAAATAAGCCTTGGGCTATGCCCAGGCTGAGCTCTAGAAGATCATTTGTGAGAATAATACTCCAAGACTGAGGGACTCTAAAGAGAATGCTCTCGTATATAATATATAACAATGACTGGGACATACAAAAGGAAACTATGTGCACACACACATACACATGTGTGCATGCACACACACACACATACAAATGCTTAGAAACAAGGATATAATCTACATATGAGACCAGATATCCAATACTCACTCAAGGTTAACGGAGGCAAAACTCTTACTGGAATCAATGAGTGGCTGAATAAATTTGAGTCCAAGAATTTTAAATATTCAAGATCAAAATGAGGATGGCATGATTTGGCAGGTAATAAAAAAAGGGTGAAACAGAATGTTGTTTACAGCTGTTGAGGGCTCGACATGTTTTGAAACATCAAACAAACTTGAGATAATGGTCTTACTCCTCCATGTCCTAGTCAGTATTCTGTGCCATACTAAGACAATAAACTAGCATCATTACAGATAAACTATCTAGTTCTCCTCCTCCTCTTCTGCCACTGAATGAGTTGCTAAAGACCCAAATCTGTTGGAGGACCAACAAAAATGAAAGAATGCACAGCTGGTAGTACCATCTGTGGTCATCAGCTTCCGGCCAAACAACCTTTTCCTAAGCATCTCCAGTTGTGGATAATAGAAAGCAATTGGATAGTGACTCAATAGTCAGAAGCAAAGAGTAAGAATCGTGGCCTTGGCTTAAGTATGCTACCTGTTATTGAACAGAATGTTTATAGTTACTGTCAGCAGACATGGCTGGTACTCCATTTCTCTCTGTACCAGTTCTTTCTCTGAAATTTGGCTGATTAAGAAGCTGAAAATCAAACAACTATATGCCAGGCATGCACAGCTGTATGTATGCTACTTCTGATCCATCAGCAGATCACAGAAAATGCCAGTTGCTTTATTTAGGTTGGGTTTAGGATCAAGAGCCATAAAAGAAAAAATTCTATAGTACGATATAACAAACACATTTTTCTGCTCCCCTTTTCATCTGTATACTACAACCTTTGTAAAGGATTTTCAGAATTATTTATATTATGTAATTCCTTATGCAACAAACAGTTATGACCCAACCAGATTGTAGAATGCAAGTCTATTGCAGCCCCCCACCCCTGCGTTCTTAGATTAGGTAGAGATAGTATTTAGCATGAATTATAGTTGATCCAAGAATTATGGCAAAGAACACTTCTTACATTCCTGCCAGAAACATTAATCAGCAAAGGAAAATCTTAAGCATGCTTACAATTGTTTACTTAGCTCTTACAAAGTAGGTAACCATGCTCATTTACTGGCTCATTATAGTGTCTACCTGACATTAACTATCTTTAGTATATCCCTTGCCTTACATCAATAGTGACTATCTACAAATGCCTGAGGGTTCTTTTTTCTTTGACTGCTTTTAAGTGTTCTTGTCTTTTGTAGTTTGTTATTTCTTTCTGTTCTCCGTTTTTCATGTCTTTCAGATTACCTGCTGACTTTAATGAGGTGAATTTAGGCTGAGTAACATGATGAACCAGGTAACTTTTTGAGCAATCATTTTATATTTAAAGTATTTCATAAATTACAATGCCTTGGGCCAGGGTAGGTATCAACATTTCATGTACAAAATTGAACCTAGCAACTTATATTTATTGAGTTAATTCAATAGAGAATGATACAATATGTGAAAGAAATATCCAAAACTTCAAAGTCAAATTTTGCAAGACAAAGATGGTAGGGGAGGCATCCAATATAAAATACCCTTGACTACATCCATCAGTGTGAAATATAAAGTATACTCCATCTACTTATGATAATCAATTCATTTTCATAGTTATCTAAGCAACAATTCAAAAGAAATAAGAATATGTCAAGTGAAAACTAGTAACATTTACATCAGCAATGTCTTCCAAAGCATTTTTGAAGGAAACATATCCACTTTATATGAAGAAAACATAATTCTGTCTCTCTATGTATAAATATTTATATTTATATTTAAGAGTCTGTCTTTCTTGTTGAGAAATTTTGCAAGTTCCTTCACAGGTTTGTTTGTGTGTACATACACACACACACACACACACACACACCCCTACCAGGGACTGCCAAAATCATCAAAGTTCTCTGAATCTTTTCTGAAGATTTGGAGAGCTTTGAATCAATTCAGACCTTTAAATTGGTTCCCTATTTTGATTCAGATTTGGAGATTCGGCCACTGTATTGGGCTAAATCTCCCCCGAATTGAATCACCACCCAAAGCTTCACACAGGCCTAATATCTGTATACCGATAGATAGATAGATAGATAGATAGATAGATAGATAACCTCTTCTTAGTTAATTTAGATCTTGAATAATGTCTGTGGGAATAAATCAAGTAAGAAAGTAAGAGTAATTAAAAGCAATCTATATTATTATTGTTGATAATTAGAATTACAGTAATACCTAATGGATTCAACCAGAGCATCCTTGTGCTAGGCATTGCACATATATAGAATGAGAATATATTTCTTGACCCAAAACAGTTATGGTCTAAAAATACATGATGGGTACTAGATAGATTAAAAAAACCAGATGGGGAGAGCACAAGTTAACAGTTAGACAATTATTATAAGGGTAAGAGACAAAGGTCACAGCACTCCAGCTGCCCAGCCATAGTTATATGAGTCTTCTTTCCCCTAAGTTTCTTCTCTATATTTTAATTAAAAATAAATGGCCTGATTTTCAAAGGTCCTGAACACCCAGGGCTTCCATTGATTTCACAGGCAGCTGTGGGTGTCAGCACTTTAGAACATTAGGCCAAAAGTATTTTTATCAGTTGAAACTTCATAAGCTGTAGCTTATAAATGTGAGAGACTAGGTATATGTAGCTTAGAGGATTGAAGTTGTGCAGCTTCTTTCTTTTTCCCCTGCCACTATCTTGTTGATCTTCCAAGACACTGAGGCTAAGTACAGGCATTCAAGAAGCCTGAGGAGGAAGTTCTCTAATTTATGAGCTTTACTCTAAGCATCCAAGGTGATGTCTGAAGCAAATAGGATAGAAGTTCACCTTTTGGGGGGGTGGTGCTCAGACCTTGCCTGCATAGGCCAAACCCAGCAGGTAAGGAGGTGCTCTCATATGCCTCCCAGTATGCCCCACAGGCTTCCCAGGCTGCTGAAGACTCTAGTATGGCTGAGCCACTTAACTGGCCGCTGGGCATGAGCCAACATGCTCCCAGCCTCCTGCTGTCATGAGCTGCATGTGTCTTTGTTTCCTAGCTTGCACACCCAAACAAACAGACAGACCCAGTAGCTGTGGCAGGTCCTGCTAGTCATCCTGTGTAAGTCTTATTGAAGGCTGCAGGACATCATGGCCACCCACCTGGACCTGATGTGGCATCAGGTCATCATGACATGTGCTATCATAGCCAGGAACCACCAACCAGCCATCCCACGCATGGCCATCTAGCATACCCTGTACCTGCTATCATCCTGGTGTGTGTGTGTGTGCGTGTGTGTTTGTGCATGTGCATGTATTTGCCTCAGATGATTGGGTCCTCTGTGTGTGTGTGCTCACACTCAGGGGGTGCCCTGCACCTATGCTGGCAGCTGCTAATGGCTAGGGGTAGCACATTTGTCTAAGAAGGCAGACAGCGTCCCTGACAGCCCTGGCATCAGGTCTTGGGCAACTTGGTCCCCCTCCCCTCATGCACTACTTCTCCATGGAGTGGACTGCATCAGGTGCCTTCCTGGCTCCTTGGACCATGGGTCACCAGCTCCCATCCAGCACATCTCCTGTTCTGCATGCCCCTGTCCTGTGGCATCTCCCAATCAATGCACTGTGCAAAGCATGCCCCCTCAGATTCCATCCAGTGCCCCCTCCCTCTCCATGGGATCCCTGGTCATGTTGCTCCAGGAAACAATCATTGGGCCAGGCCTCACCATACCCATGACAGCTATGGCCTCTCTGTGGGAGGTGCTGACAGCATACAGGGGTGCTGTAGCTGGATCCCAAGCATTGTTTGACCCTGTGCATAAACTCTTCATACTGGTTTTGTAACTCTGTCAGCCCTAAAGCAGTGTGGGTCAGCAGGGCCCCCACCTGGGTACCTCTGGGTTACCTAGGCACCAGTTCACACACACACACCCACACACACCCCACCATGCCATTCCCACACACACAGTTTCAACTGCCTTATTCCTGCAAATACTTTTACTCATAATCTCACGTAAATGCTGCTTATTATTCAGTGTCATGTATATACCACACAAGCTCCAGAGTCTTTCATTAGGCAGGCTGACACTCTAAGCTTTGGACTGGGTAGGGGGCTGCCCAGGCTTCCTCAGGTGAGTCTCCCAGTTGTGGTGACCTGAAATGGATTTTCATATGAAATCCCTGCCAAACACTGGTCCTAATGCTTTCCTGAGGAAGCTCATTTTTTGTATGCCAGCTTGGTTCCTGATAGACCCCAGACCTGTATGGTCTGTTCATTGCCCAGAATAAGGAGCTGTATGTGGTCCCCAAATAGGGCCTATGGAATCTTATCCTATTAGCTGGATTACCTTTTTTATGTCTTTGTATTTATTACTTGTTTTCCTTTCCCACCACTTCCCCCTCTCTTCCCTGTCTCCTCTTGCCCTGCCTTCTCTGTCTTTCATATTCTAATCTAGACCATAAAAGCTAAAGAGGCAGTGGTCATGGGGGACCTAAACTACCCGGACATCTGTTGGAAGACACAGACAGCAAAGTCCCACCGCTCACGCAGGTTTCTAACCTGTGTACAGGACCTCCACCTGATGCAGGAGGTACATGGTCCCACTAGGGGGAATGCCTTACTGGATCTGGTATTGGCAACGGGGGATGACATAGTAGGGGACCTACAGATCGGTAGCCATCTGGGGGACAGTGATCACCTAAAAATACAATTCAACATAAGGCGTCGAGTGGGTAAGGTAACTAGTACGGTGAACGTGCTAGACTTTAGGAAAGCTGATTTCAGTGAACTCAGGAGATTAGTGAAGGACGCACTACAGAGTAGTAGTTTTGAAATGATGGGAGCCCAAGAAGGGTGGCTGTGCCTTAAGGAAACTATCCTTCGAGCACAAAGCGAGACGATCCCCGTGAGAGGTAAAAGAGGGAAAGGGGCCAGGAGGCTTCCCTGGCTGACCAGAGAAATCCAGGGCAGACTAAGGGCCAAAAGGGGAGCACATAAAAAGTGGAAACAGGGAGAGATCACCAAAGAGGAATATACCTCTTCTGCTCGTGCTTGTAGGGAGGCAGTTAGACAGGCCAAAGCTACCATGGAGCTGAGGATGGCAACCCAAGTAAAAGACAATAAGAAATTGCTTTTTAGATATATAGGGAGTAAAAGGAAGGCCCAGGGAGGAATAGGATCTCTGCTAAATGGGCAGAAACAATTGGTGACGGACAGAGGGGACAAGGCTGAACACCTCAACGAGTTCTTCGCCTCAGTGTTCCTAAGCGAGAGGAATGACAAGTCTCTCACTGGGAGTGTAAGGAGGCAGCAGCAAGGCACCAGACTTCCATGCGTGGACCCTGAGGTGGTGCAGGGTCACTTTGAAGAACTGGATGCCTTTAAGTCGGCAGGCCCGGATGAGCTCCATCCGAGGGTACTGAAGGCACTGGCCGACATCATTGCAGAGCCACTGGCGGGAATATTTGAACGCTCGTGGTGCACGGGTCAAGTCCCCGAGGACTGGAAAAGGGCCAATGTGGTTCCCATTTTCAAGAAGGGGAGGAAGGAGGACCCGGGCAACTATAGGCAAGTTAGTCTCACCTCCATCCTTGGCAAAGTCTTTGAAAAAATTATCAAGGCTCACATTTGTGAGAGCCCGGCAGGGCAAGTTATGCTGAGGGGAAACCAGCATGGGTTCGTGGCAAGCAGATCGTGCCTGACCAATCTAGTCTCTTTTTATGACCAGGTTACAAAACGCCTCGATGCAGGAGGAGGGGTGGATGTCGTATACTTGGACTTCAGGAAGGCCTTTGATACGGTATCCCACCCCATACTGGTGAACAAGTTAAGGGGCTGTGACTTGGATGACTGCACAGTCTGGTGAGTGGAGAATCGGCTGGAGG
The DNA here is from genome assembly GCF_052110815.1 of Crocodylus siamensis. Classification (NCBI taxonomy): domain Eukaryota; kingdom Metazoa; phylum Chordata; order Crocodylia; family Crocodylidae; genus Crocodylus; species Crocodylus siamensis. The sequence continues at coordinate 53,760,166 of NC_143395.1, forward strand.
GTCGCACCCAGAGAGTCATGGTGGATGGGTCGGTTTCGACCTGGAGGGGTGTGGGCAGTGGGGTCCCGCAGGGCTCGGTCCTTGGACCGATACTCTTTAATGTCTTCATCAGCGACTTGGATGAGGGAGTGAAATGTACTCTGTCCAAGTTTGCAGATGACACTAAGCTATGGGGCGAAGTGGACACGCCGGAGGGCAGGGAGCAGCTGCAAGCAGACCTGGACAGGTTAGACAAGTGGGCAGAAAACAACAGAATGCAGTTCAACAAGGAGAAATGCAAAGTGCTGCATCTAGGGAGGAAAAATGTCCAGCACACCTACAGCCTAGGAAATGACCTGCTGGGTGGCACGGAAGCGGAAAGGGATGTTGGAGTCCTAGTGGACTCCAAGATGAACATGAGTCAGCAGTGTGACGAAACCATCAGAAAAGCCAATGGCACTTTATCGTGCATCAGCAGATGCATAACAAATAGGTCCAAGGACGTGATACTTCCCCTCTATCGGGCGCTGGTCAGACCGCAGCTGGAGTACTGCGTGCAATTCTGGGCGCCGCACTTCACGAAGGATGCGGATAATCTGGAGAGGGTCCAGAGAAGGGCCACTCGTATGGTTAAGGGCCTGCAGGCCAGGCCCTACGAGGAGAGACTGGGGAAACTGGACCTTTTCAGCCTCCGCAAGAGAAGGTTGAGAGGCGACCTGGTGGCTGCCTATAAGTTCATGAGGGGGGCACAGAAGGGAATTGGTGAGTATTTATTCACCAAGGCGCCCTGGGGGTTACAAGAAATAATGGCCACAAGCTAGAAGAGAGCAGATTTAGATTGGATATTAGGAGGAACTTCTTCACAGTTCGAGTGGCCAAGGTCTGGAACGGGCTCCCAAGGGAGGTGGTGCTCTCCCCTACCCTGGGGGTCTTCAAGCGAAGGCTAGATGTGTATCTAGCTGGGGTAATGTAGGCCCAGCACTCTTTCCTGCTTATGCAGGGGGTCGGACTCGATGATCTATTGAGGTCCCTTCCGACCCTAGCATCTATGAATCTATGAATCTATTAATCAATCTTTGTATCTGATACACTGTTCTGCACATGTCCTCTCTCAGCATCTAATGAAATGAGCTCTGGCTTAAAAAAACTTGTGCTATACATCTCTGATTTAGTTAGTCTACAAGGTGCAAATCTACCCTGCCATGTGCCTGACTTCAGATTAACATGACTAACCGCATTCCTCTTGAGATTAAAATCCTATATTTGAGAAAACTGCTGTGTCTGATCTTGTTGTTTTTAGGATTGGTCAGATTTCAATTTCTCCATCCTTACTCAAATTATGCATTTGGGTTCTTCCTTTAATGTAAGCGTGGGAGAATTATCAAAAACTGCTATCTTTACAAATACCCAGACAGGGTAGATGGAATTTGCACGTGAAGCGATAATACCAAATAGTGGCTTGTAGATAGTGTGAAAGTTAACATGTGATGCCAACTGAAAGAAGAAGTAGGACCTTGGAGCTGCAGGCCAAAAAACACGTTGCAGCACTCCAGGTGCTAATGTAACAGGTACCTGCCAGCAGTGCCTGCGCTGTGGAGGCCAAGGTGCACAGGACCAGGCCTGATCTTCTGGCCCCTGATATCCTGAGCCAGCAGAGGTTAGCTAACCACACCAGGTCCTGTGGGGGGTAGGGGCAAGAGACTCTATCCTGCGGGGCACTGAGGGGGCAATCTGCCGCCCCGACCCCTTAGCCCGGGAAGTCTGCTGCTTCCCGGGGGCCCGCATCTGATCCGAGACATTGCAGAGAGGACCCCACTGGCCCACAGACCACTACCCCATGCTCCTCCGGCCCACAGACCACTACCCCATGCTCCTTATTCATGTGGGCACCAATGACATGGCTCAGAGCACCCCCAGCCAGGTCATGAGGTGCTACAGGGAGATGGGAGCGGGGCTTAGGGGTCTGGGAGCTCAGGTGGTGTTTTCGTCAATCCTCCCAGTCTCGGGCTATGGGCTGAGGAGGGAGAGGAGGATCCACATGGTGAACCAAAGACTGCGGTGCTGGTGTTATCGGGAAGGCTTTGGCTTCCATGACCACAGCCCGCTCTTTGGAGAGAGTGGCAGCGAGCTGCTGGGAAGAGATGGCCTCCACCTCTCTCCCCTGGGGAGGAGGCTCTTCTCAGCCAGGCTGGCTGACCTGCTCCACCAGGCTTTAAACTAAGCCCGCTGGGGGATGGGGGGACTACTGCCCCTGCTGGCCCACTGAATGGCCCTTGCAAAGCCAGCGGGCCAAGGCACTTAAGGGGGCACTTAAGGGAGCCACCCCTGCCCCAGCCCTGGCACAATCTGTGGGCAAGGCAAGAGCCCCCAAGGGCACACTTGCCTGCCTGTACACTAATGCCAGGAGCCTGGGCAACAAGCAGGATGAGCTCGTCCTCCTGCTCAGTGCAAAGAAATATGATGTCATTGGGATAACGGAGACCTGGTGGGACTCCACCCATGACTGGACCACAGGTATAGAGGGCTATACCCTGTACAGGAGGGATCGTGTTGACAAAAGGGGCAGGGGTGTAGCTCTCTAAGTGAAGGAAAGCTACATGTCCCTGCAAGCTGATGTTGGCGACCAGCATGGACAGCTAGAGACCCTCTGGGTAAAAATTCGTGGGGAATTCGGCACAGGGGACACAACAGTGGGAGTCTACTACAGACCTCCCACTCAAAGTCCTGAGCTTGACCAGGAGTTCACCCGGGAACTGACTGAGGCCGCTTGCTCCAGGACCTTGGTTGTCATGGGTGACTTCAATTACCCGGACATCTCGTGGGAAGATCACTCAGCTAAATCTGAGTGGGCGCAAAGCTTTCTCTCGTGTGTGGATGACCTCTACCTGACTCAAGAAGTCTATGGGCCAACGAGAGGCAAAGCGCTGCTTGACCTGGTACTGGCTACGGGGGACGACCTAATCGGCGACCTAGTGATTGATGGGAAGTTGGGTGACAGCGACCACGAGCTGATCACCTTCACCATCCGCCGTAAAGCTGGCAAGTCAGTCAGCAACACAGAAGTCCTCGACTTCAGAAAAGCCGACTTTGACAAGCTCAAGAGGCTTGTCGGTCAGGCCCTCAGGGACCATGACCCCAGGGAGATGGGAGTTCAAGAAGAGTGGTTGCTTCTCAAGGAAGCGATCCTCAGTGCACAAGCTAAATCTATTCCAACACAGAGGAAAGGCAGCAAGAAGGCACAGCAGCCCTCCTGGCTCTCTAGGGACCTAGCGGACCTACTGTGGCTAAAAAGGAAAGCCTACAAAGGATGGAGGATGGGATTCACTTCCAAGGAGGATTACTCCGCGCTGGTCCGGTCCTACAGGGACCAAACCAGGAAAGCCAAGGCTGCAACTGAACTCCAACTAGCTTCAGGCATGAAGGACAACAAAAAGTCCTTTTTCAGATATGTGGGGAGCCGGAGGAAAAGCAAGGGCAATGTTGGACCCCTGCTAAACCAGATGGGGCAACTGACAACTGACGCCCAGGAAAAAGTCAACCTATTAAATAGGTACTTTGTGTCAGTCTTTCATCAGTCACATGGGATGCCCATGCCTGCTTTGGGACAGGGAAATCTGGGTGGGGGGGATCCCCTACCCTCCGTCAATGCTGACCTCGTGAAGGAACACCTTGAGAAGCTGGATACCTTCAAGTCAGCTGGCCCTGACAACCTGCACGCCAGGGTACTCAAGGAGCTGGCGAGCGTCATAGCCCAGCCCCTGGCACGGATTTTTGAAAACTCCTGGTGCTCTGGTGTAGTGCCCGAAGACTGGAAGAAGGCCAATGTGGTGCCGATCTTCAAGAAAGGGAAGAGAGTGGATCTGGCTAACTACAGGCCCATTAGCCTGACTTCTATCCTGGGGAAGATCTTAGAAAAGTTTATTAAGGAGGCCATCCTTGATGGACTGGCCCAGGCTAACATTCTAAGGGACAGCCAGCACGGGTTTGTTGCGGGTAGGTCTTGTTTGACCAATCTCATTTCCTTCTATGACCAGGTGACCTATCACCTGGACAAGGGAGAAGAGATTGATGTCATATATCTTGACTTCAGAAAAGCTTTTGATCTGATATCCCATGATCACCTCTTGGCCAAACTACCCAGTTGTGGCCTTGGCTCCACCACGATCCGCTGGCTGGGAAATTGGCTTCGTGGTCGGACCCAGAGGGTTGTGATTGATGGCAGTCACTCATCATGGTGCCCTGTGACCAGTGGGGTCCCTCAAGGCTCTGTCCTGGGAGCCATACTGTTCAACATCTTCATTAACGATGTGGACATTGGAGTCAGGAGTGAACTGGCCAAGTTTGCCGATGACACCAAACTTTGGGGCAAAGCATCCACGCCAGAAGATAGGCGGGTGATCCAGGCTGACCTGGACAAGCTCAGCAAATGGGCAGATGAGAACCTGATGGTGTTTAACACCGATAAATGCAAGGTTCTCCACCTTGGGAGGAAAAACCTGCAGCACCCTTATAGGCTCGGCAGTGCTACGTTGGTTAGCACTACAGAAGAAAAAGACTTGGGGGTCATCATTGACCACAAGATGAACATGAGCCTCCAATGCGATGCTGCGGCTAGTAGAGCGACCAAAATGCTGGCGCGCATCCATAGATGCTTCTTGAGCAAATCCTGGGACGTCATTCTCCCCTTGTACTCGGCCTTGGTGAGGCTGCAGCTGGAGTACTGCGTCCAGTTTTGGGCTCCACAATTCAAAAAGGATGTGGAGAAGCTTGAGAGAGTCCAGAGGAGAGCCACGCGCATGATCAGAGGTCAGGAAAACAGATCTTACGATGACAGGCTGAGAGCCATGGGACTCTTTAGCCTGGAAAAGCGCAGGCTCAGGGGTGATCTGATGGCCACGTACAAGTTTATCAGGGGTGACCACCAGGATCTGGGGGAACGTCTGTTCACCAGAGCGCCCCAAGGGATGACGAGGTCGAACGGTCACAAACTCCTGCAAGACCGTTTCAGGCTGGACATAAGGAAGAATTTCTTTACTGTCCGAGCCCCCAAGGTCTGGAACAGTCTGCCAGCAGAGGTGGTTCAAGCACCTACATTGAACACCTTCAAGAGTAAATTGGATGCTTATCTTGCTGGGATCCTATGACCCCAGCTGACTTCCTGCCCTTTGGGCAGGGGGCTGGACTCGATGATCTCCCGAGGTCCCTTCCAGCCCTAATGTCTATGAAATCTATGAAAGTAGACAAAGATTATGATATCATAGGGATAACGGAGACCTGGGGGAACTTCACCTATGGTATAGAAGGCTATATCTTGTGCAGGAAAGATTGTGTTGGGAAGAGGGGTAGGAGTGTAGCTCTGTACATGAAGGAGCAGTACACCTACATTCAAACTGAGTTTGCAAACTAAGGAGGGTGTCTTGAGACCCACTGGGTTAAAATACAGGGGGAGCGTGGGTAGGGGGATATAATTGTAGGAGTCTATTACAGACCTACCAAACAAGAGGATGAGCTGGATCATGAATTCAATAGGAAACTGGATGAGGTTGCATGCTTCTGATGTATGGTCATCATAGGGGACTTCAACCTCCCTGACATCTCATGGGAAGAGCACATGGCAATATCTAACTGGTCGCATAGCTTCCTCAGTTTTGTTGATGAGCTCTACCTAATGCAAGGGGTTTATGGGCCAACTAGGGGAAAGGCACTGCTGGATCTGGTACTGGCCGATGATCTGGTGAGCAAATCTGAGGATCGAGAAGAAGCTTGGTGACAGTGACCATGATCTGATCACTTTCTCTGTCTAACACAGGGTGGGTAAATCTATAAATAAAACAAAAACCCTCAACTTTGGGAAGGTTGACTTTCACAAACTCAGGAGACTGGTCCGTCAGGCACTAAGAGGCCATGGCCCCTTTAGAAAATGGAGTCCATGAGGAAAGGCTGTTCCTTAAGAACATAATCCTTGAAGCACAAGGAAAATTCATTTCACCCTGCAGGAAATGCAGTCAGTGGGCTTGGAAACTCCCTTGGCTTAATAGGGAACTTTTGGACCTCCTGAAACTAAAAAGAGAAGCCTACACCAGATGGAAAACAAGAAACATCACCAAAGAGGACTACACAATACTAGCCCACACCTGTAGAGAGTGGACCAGAAAAGCCAAGGCAGAAACCAAATTTAGGCTAGCCATGGGAATCAAAGATGAGAACAACAAGTCCTTCTTCAGATATGTGGGAAGTCGGAAAAAGAACAAAGGCAACATTGGACCCCTGCTAAATCAAATGGGGCAGCTGATATATGACACTCACTAAAATGCCAATCTAAATGATTACTTTGCAACAGTATTCCATGTACCCAGGGGAGTCACCATTTCTGACAGGACACAAAGCATCCAGGGGGTGGGAGATGGGCCCACAATTGACATAGATCAAGTGAGGGAACACCTTGAGAGGCTTGACATCCATAAGTCCACAGGTGCAGATGGAATGCACCTAAGAGCCCTGAAAGACAACATAGCATGTCCTATGGCAAAGATATTTGAGAACTTGTGGCTCTCAGGAGAGGTACCAGAAGACTGGAAAGAGCCAACATGGTCCCAATCTTCAAAAAAGGAAAAAAGGAAGATCCAGGGAATTACAGGCCAATCAGTCTGACATTCATCCCTGGGAAGATCCTGGAGAAAATCATCAAAGGTTCCATCAGCAACAGGCTAATGGAAGACAACTTTCTGAGTGCCAGCTAACATGGCTTTGTTGCTGGAAGGTCTTGCCTGACCAACCTTGTCTCCTCCTACGACCAGGTGATGCACTGCCTGGACAAGGGAGATGAGGTTGATGTCATATATCTGGATTTCAAGAAAACCTTTGACTTGGTCTCCCATGATGTCCTCATGGTTAAGCTGGGGAACTGCAGCCTCGACCATCCCACCATCCAATGGCTGGAGAACTGGCTCTGGGGTTGGACCCAAAAAGTATTAGTTGATGGAAGCATATCAACATTGGGCAAGGTGACCAGTGGTCCCTCAGGGCTCAGTAGTCATACCAGTACTCTTCAATATCTTCATTAATGATCTAGATTCAAGTGTCAGATGCAGATTAGTAAAGTTTGCAAATGACACTAAACTGCGGGGAAAGGCGGTCATACTGGAGGATAGGCTGGGGATCCAGGCCAACCTGAACACTCTTGCAAAGTGGGCAGACCAAGACCTGATGGCATTCAACCTAGAGAAGTACAGGGTGCTCCACCTTGGGAGGAAAAACCAGCATCATACTTACAGGCTCTGCAGTGCTACACTCACTTGCACTATAGCCAAAAGAGACCTGGGGGTCCTGACTCACAAGATGAATATGAGCCACCAATGTGCTGCTATGGCCAGCGAACCAAACCAAACCAAACCAAACCCTGGAATGCATCCACCAATGCATTTCAAGCAAAACTAGGGATATCATCTTCCTGCTTTACTCAGCCTTAGTGAGGAATAAGCTGGAGTACTGAGTCCAGTTCTGGGCCCTCCACTTCAAGAGGGATGTGGATAAGCTCAAGACAGTCCAAAGGAGAGTCACTTGCATGGTCAAAGGCCAAGATATCAAGCCTTATCAGGAGAGGCTAACGGACATGGGGCTCTTTAGCCTGGAGAAGAGAAGGCTCAGAGAGGACTTGGTGGCAGCCTACAAGTATATAAGGCTCTGGGAGAACAATTGTTCACCAGGGCTCCCCTAGGGATAACAAGATCTAATGGCCACAAACTTCTGAAAGGCTGATTTAGACTGGACATAAGGAAAAACTTCTTTTTCAGACAGTCCGAGTGTCCAGGTTCTGGAACAGACTCCCCCCCAGGTGGTGCAAGCACCTACTGTGGACTCTTTCAAAAAGTGTTTGGATGATTATCTTGCTGGGATCATTTGACCCTGGAGGACTTCTTGCCTAAGGCAGAGGGGCTAGACTCAGTGATCTTGTGAGGTTCTTCCAGTGTAAACAGTGTGAGTCCTGGCCCAGTCATAATAGTGATTACACATGCGTAGGATGGCTAGAGGCTAGAAGTCTCTGGAACATCTGAACTTCTGATCTTGATGATGCTATGACCTACTTAGGAAAATGAGGCATGTGCAGTTGAAACTTTGCTATATAACCAAAGAATGGTAACTTTATGTTAAAAAATTATAAAGTGATAATGAATAAGAGTAGTCCAAAAAAATGATACTGTTGAATGGCATTGATTGATTGAGATGTGCAAGCAGTGATTGGACCATGGTATGATTGGCAGGTGGTGTAAGGTGGCCACTACAAAAGCTAGCGTGAGGCACTGTCTCGGTGTGTGTGTGTGTGTGTGTGTGTGTGTGCACATGTCTGTGTGTGCATGAGTGTGCAGGAGCACGCATGCATGTCTGCGTATGTGGTGAAAAGCATGTGCCGAGAAGCTGTGTGAGCTGAGTATGAGATCCTGAGCGTTTTGTGTCATGTTGTCTTGCTGGAGAGGATGGGAAGATTGGGAGCGCGGGTGCTGAGCACTGTGTGTGTGGGGACATCAGAATTCTCTACCTGAGATACTCGCCTTCATTTCCCATAGGACGGCTAAAGCATCACCTTTCCCTTTTGAGGTCTCCAAGTACTCCACTTGTGAAGGAAAGGGTAGAAATCCCCTCCCTGACAGGGATCTGACAGGAGGCCCTGAAGCCTGGGTGTCAGTATCCTTGGCTGCCACCACTGGTGACAGGCCAGTATGGCTCTCTGTACATATTTGTATATAGTGTTCTGTTAAGTGTCTCTTAATTAGTTCATGTTGCTATGATTACTGTTATTTTTGTCTTGTAATACAGATTGTTTATTAACCCTTACTTTGGTGTTTGTATTCATTTATAGTAGTGGGCCTCAGGGTGGGGCTGGGCCCCAGGCCAATACTCTGAGGGATTAACCCTTTCAGGTACATGCAAATCATACAACCCTAGCACAGTAGAGGTCTAACAAACCTCTGCCCCTTTAATTACCATAGCCCTTGTGCCATGCCAGTCTTCACCAGCCCCTAATGTCTATAAATATATGAATCTATGAGAACAGAATTCAAGAATCCCTGGTACAAGATTCCGAACCATTGACTCCTCCTTGTACTCTGTCTTTTTGCCCCAGGCTGTTAGGGTAGTGCTCGGAGAGGTTGGAGCTATAGGTATGAATACTTTTCAGGCTGGGCCAGAACTGACCCCAGGTCTTTTCCTTTGTGGGCAAAGATCCTACTCATTCTAGGCTATTATATAATGAGGTGGGTGTCACTACCATCTCTTTTTACTTCTACAAAAATGCTGAGGCAATTACTTTTTTGAGGAGTCTGATTCTATTGACACATATCTCAGAACACACTTATTGTCTGATGATAGCTCAACAGGGGCTTGCAGAATTACAATATTTTAATTAGGCCCCACTCCCTTTATCTGGTTCTAAATACCTAGTTCTTTTATTAGTTCTAAGCCCTAAATAATAACAGGCTACTGCAAGCTACATATTTAGGCATATATGTCCTTAAGTGTGTTGCATGGTTAACTAATGATACAAGAAGTATTGTTTATTACATTGTCCATATTAAAGCAAGAAAATAAAACTTTTCCTGTATGTTCTTTTTTATTTTTTTTTTTGAGGGAAGGGAAAAATTAGTGCTAAACTGCAGAAAACTACACATGGTAGCAACTGAATAATCAGTACATTTTGTGAAATCAATTGAAAATTAATTTGTTTGTCAGGTATGAAATTAAGTACATCAAGAAAAAAAAACCCCACGCCTGGAATGTTATGACATGAAAATTCATTTTTTCTTCGTGTTTAAAAGAATATTTTAAGGTAATCATATCCTAGACTCTACACATGATTCCCTTTTGCCATTATTTCTAGCATAGAACGTAAACATTATATTTTAGTCTCAAAACACAATACATTAAAACCATTTAAGGATGCCTTATCAATTAGATCAGCCAAATAGTAGTAATACTATAATTCTGCATATAAAAAGTTTCATGTGTGAAACTTTTACTGCAACTAACAGTAAGATTGTTATGTTGCTCCATTTTTGCATTTCCCTGAAGGAGGAAAAGCTTGTTTTAACTTTAATAAATTATTATATTCCATTTGGCATTTCCCCCATATTGTTTTGTACTTTGATATATAATGTGTTTGGTTCCCTAAATTTCCATATACTATCTCATTATCTACAATGTTTAGCATTACCATATGTAGTATTGCTACTATCATAGTAGTATACTAATTTGTTTGTCTAATTCATAGTTTCACAGGGTCAGATTGTCTTACAAACTGCAGATTCCCAGAGTCCAGCCTATTCATCTGATAGCCTACATTACAAACATGATTTCCCCAGGACATCATATACATTTTCTCAGGTCTAGAACTGAGTGAATGCTGACTGTAACAGGGTCCCCGACTGGAGCCCTGTTACTTGGGGAAAATCCCCACAGCTGGCAGTCATGATGCCCAGGGAGGGGCAGGGTGGGGGGGGAGAAGATTCCCAATGCCACTGGTGAGCCAATGGGACTTGGCTTCTGGGAATAAAGGAAGGAAGAGGCCCTGGAAAAAATGCCTTTAGGCACTTAGAGAGTGAAGAGGAGGGTCATCTGAGACCTCAGAGAAAAAATAAGGAGAAGAGCCAGGTAGCCACCAGATGGCCAGTACCAATTCATAAAACTCCAGCCACTGTGGTGAGTCAAAGGGAAGGAGTTGTGGGTCTGGGCAGTGATGTGGTGCAGCGTGCTAGAGTGGAGAAGAGCTCCCTGGTTGGGATATGAGAGGGGAAGCAGACAGCAACCCCAAAGGGAAAGGGCAAGACTATCCCAAAGTTTTGGCACTGGCACCAGCAGCTAAGGTGCTCCCAGAGCCGAGCCGGCTCAAACCGTGGAGAGGTGGTAAGAGATGTGGCCAGCCCCCACTGCTAAGAAGGCAGTTAGCAGCTATTAAGCCAGCTGGAGTGACTCGCACCCAGGGCGACTGGGTCAGGACTCCCACTGGTTAAGACCCACAGAGGGAGAACAGCCAGAACCGCCCCTCACAGTAACTGGCAGGAGATACAAGGCCTCGTTTGCATAGGCCGATAATGAGGTAATTAGCACTGGGAGTCCCCCAGCCAGCACTTACCTTTAGGACAGTGAAGCTGGTGATCTTTCCTCAAGCACAAGCATGACTCTAAGCAGTAGGAGGGGGGCAAACTGCTGCCTGTGGTCTGGGCCTCTGTAAAAGAAAGACAAGAGAATAAAGCACCTGGAAATCCGTGACCGGTCAAGCGTCATTACTCCACGGGAACCTATTAACACTCCATCTCTTTCCTCCCTTAATAAGATCAAAGTCATGGTAGGCAAGAACCAGAGGAACGGGCGGTACGCTGGAGACCCAGTAACACTGACAGTTAATGTTCATGAATATCTATGCAAGTAAAATAAATACATTCATTTCATCTGGAATACTGCATCCAGTTCTAGGCACCACACTTCAAGAAGGATATGGAGAAGCTTGAAAGAATCCAGAGAAGAGCCACTCCTATGATTAGAGGCCTGAAGAGCAAGCCATATGAGGAAAGGCTGACAGATATGGGTCTGTTCAGCCTAGAAAAGAGAAGACTTTTGTGGGGATTTGGTGCCAGCTTACAAATATATCAGGGGAGAGTAGCAGGGGCTAGGCAAACAACTATTCACAAAAGTACCCCAGAAAACCAGAAGCAATGGTCATAAATCCTAGAAGAAGGTTTCAGACTGGATATAAGGAAAAACTTCTTCACAGTTCATGATATCAGAATCTGGAAGAGACTCCCAGCCAGGGTGGTGCATGCACCTACCCTGGAAATCTTCAGAAGAAGACTGGACACACATCTTGCTGGGGTTATTTGACCCCAGCACTCTTTCCTGCCCAGAGCATGGGGCTGGACCTGATGATGAGGTGCCTTCCAGCCCTAAACGTCTGTGAACTTGTTTGTGCCCTTTTGCGTTCACTTTCTGTGAAGATTTGAGTGACTGGTCATTGATCACTTTTTGCCTGACAAGAGTTACCAATAACCTGTCAAGAAATAGGAAACAAACACACATTGAAATGTCAGTATTATGTCATCTAGAATGTCTGTTTTCATGTTCATTGATTTTACAGTATCCATTTTATCTTTACAGTCATATTTCAGCCATTTGAGCAAATTAAATACATATTATCTAGTTATTCATTAGCTCAGGAAATCTGAATGTTTTGTGTCTTTAATAATTAGAATTAAGGAAAGATCAAGAATCCCCATGGCCTTAATTTGACATACATGTAATTCTCCTGTGATTATATTTAAGACTAAAGGGAAACTTTCCATTTTAATATAAGTTGTTCCAACCTACTGGAAAGTATGTTTAACATATTTTAGTATTAGCTTGGAAGTCAGAAGAATGCATGCATATGAGAATAAGTAACTATATAACTTTATTTCTAATTATAATCAACGTTTTTACATTGTTCTCTATTCAGCTATTAAATGTCATAATATGCCAGTTCTCATTACGCATTTGAATTTTTCTTTTTTCATCTTAGCTCAAAACAGGATATGTTGAAAAGGTCAGAGAAACCAACTGATCAGCATTACCAAAGGCCAAATTAATTCCTTTTGCAGTCAAATGAACTTAGAAAAGGATGGTATTTAAAGTCTATAACCATTTGTAATTCTTTCACCATCTAAAATGAGCATCAACTGCTTTTCATCTTACCAATATTGGAATGTTAGCTACAATTAAACAAATCTTGGCCCAGGAGGTTAAATATTCCTTTGAGCAAAGTATCACAAATCTAGATAAAGTAACACAGAAATTGATGTCCTATGTGTTCTACCATGTCCTATGTGTTACTGAGCAACAAAAATAAATATTTATAATTTATAATAGAATGATTATAGATTGGCAAAGACAAGCTAATACATTCCTGACAGGGTCTAAATGTCCATAGAATTGATCACTGAATATTTAATTTTGCCAGCTTCAGTCTTGCACATTTCCTACCCATCATGAAAAAAAAATTCTGATTAACAAGCTGGAACTATGTTCTAGTGCATTCACAAAGCAAACTGTTAAAGCAGGTAATTAAAAAAAGCATACTATAGCTATGGTATTTGTTTTTGACTTAGTGGACACATCTACACAAGATGCTTTACTCAAGATTAGAGCTTATTACAGTGCAGTAAGCATCAGAGTCTACACATGCAAACACTTACTGCATAGTAATTTGCTCTAATTGTGAGTAAATTTGCTACCTGTAAATACAAGTAGCAAATTTACTCTTAATTACTTATTGTACAGAACAGCATAACTAGATGGCTTACCAGGAGTAAATGTGCATCAGAGAGCTTCCAGCTCCACTTCCTGATCACAATTGGGGAGTATTCTAAAGTAAACTGATGCCCCATTGTTTGCACATGTAGACGCACCCAGTTTTCTGGAATATTGGAGTGATATACTAAAGTTGTGTTGATTAGCTTAGCACTTCATGTGGGCATTTTAGACTTTTAAAAGTAAAGGATAATTTGCAATTTGAGCATATTCTCTTCCTCTCCTCAAAGAGGCAAATCATGCTGTGGTGATCATGTGTGGTGTGTCTTTTCTATATAACAAAACTTACCCTAATCTGCTATAGATGCTTGTGTGTTTATAAATCATAGAATTGGGTTGGAAGGGATCTCAAGGGACAATTGTACTTGACTAAATCATCCCTATGAAGAGTCTATATAACCTGTTCTTAAAAATATCTAGGAATGATGCTTCCAAAACTGCTATGGCTAGTCTGTTCTAGTGCTTAAGCACCTCATAAAGAAAAACATTTGTGAACAGGTTAAAAATGGGTATGCTGAGGTAGAATCATAAGCTTTTTCTCTTTATGAACAACGCAGTTTGGTACATTGTTCATGCCAATCCTTGCCATTGTACAATCATTCTATTATGGAATTTATTCCTGTTGCCTAGTAACACATGAGATAAAACACATAGGTCTCATCAATTTATATGTGACTTTGTGTCTTTATCTTTTTCTGATACTTTTTCCAAGGAATATTTAACCTACTGATTACCCTGCCTGAAGAATACTATCTTATAGAATCACAGAATCACAGAAAATGAGGGTTGGAAGGGACCTCAGGAGGTCATCTAGTCCAACCCCTTGCTCAAAGCAGGGCCATCAGCAACTAGATCATCTCAGCCAAGGCTTTGTCTAGTTGGATCTTTAAAGGATGGAGATTCCACAACCTCTATGGGTAACCTGTTCCTGTACTTTACTACCCTCCTAGTAAGAGAGTTTTTCTTAGTATCTAATATAAGCTTCCCCTGCTGCAACTTGATACCATTGCTCCTTGCTTTGTCATCTGCTACCACTGAGAATAGTCTAGCTCCATCTTCTTTGGAATCACTGTTCAGGTACTTGAAGGCTGCTATTAAATCTCTCCTTGGTCTTCTCTTCTCCAAACTAAATATGCCTCAGCCTCTCTGCATAAGTCATGTTTTACAACCCCCTAACCATTTTCATTGCCCCCTACTGGACTCTCCAATTTGTTTACTTCCTTTCTGTAGTGGAGGGCCCAAAAGTGGACACAATACTCCAGATGTGGCCTAACCAGTGCTGAATAGAGGGGAAGAATGACTTCCCTCAGTCAGCTGGCAACACTTCTACTAATGCAGCCTAGTATACCATTAGCCTTCTTCACAACAAGGGCAGCACATTGTTGGCTCATATTCAGCTTACTCTCCACTATAAATCTGAAGTCCTTTTCTGCAGAGCTGCTCCTGAATCAATTAGTCCTCAGCCTGTATCAGTGAATAGGATTGTTCCATCCTAAGTATAGACTTTGCACTTCTCCTTACTGAACCTCATGAGATTTCTTTTGGTCCAATCTCCCAATTTGTGAAGGTTTATTTGGATTCTACCCCTACCCTTTAGCATATCTACTGCTCCCCCCAGCTTGGTTTCATCTACAATTTTTCTGTGGGTGTACTCCATCCCATTTTCTAGGTCATTGATGAAGATATTGAACAAAAATATCCCTAGGACCAACTCCTGAGGTACTCCACTTGATATTAGCTGCCAGCTAGACATTGAGGCATAGATAACTACTCTTTGAGCCTGACAGTCCTTGCAGTTGTATATCCACTTTACAGTCCATTCATCCAATTTGTACTTCCTAAACTGGGGCTAAGGCATGGGTGGCCAATTATTTTGGGTGCCTCACTTAATGAGTTTTGGTGAGGCATTAAGGGCCTTAAGGTATCCTGACCTCCTGGCAGGTGCCCTACACCCTGTTTGCCATCTTGTGATTAGAAGCCTTGCCTCCTAACTCCTGACCTGTGCTGTTGGGAGTCTTTCCCTTGCCCAGGAAGTATTATTTTTGGGGCAGGCAGCAGTTTGCTTGTATATTTTGTGTGGAGGGGTAGTGGGGTGTTGTTGGGGGATGTGGCTGGAGGATGTGTGGGGTGTAGGTATTGTTACCAGATTTGCCCGCTACTTTGGGGTGTGCTCATGTGTTAGGGCTAGGGTCTTGGTAATTCTATTAATGTGCTGCCTGTGTTACTGGTGTTTCTATATGGAGCTGTATCTCTCCCCCTGCAAGCCATCACCCCCAATGGAGCTATCTTGCAGGACTCAGTTTCAGTGGGGCTGGGTTCCTCCAGTCCCCAAATCAGTCATACACACAAACACACACAGATTAACGTGACACGCCTGACCTGGCTGGGTTGATCAGCATGGACAGGCTGACACCCTCATATGCCAAGGATCAGTTCATCAGAGCAACAATAACCACAGGCAGACACAAGCACACAGTTAAACAGAATACCTCTGAATCTGGCTGGGTGTCCAGATGACACCCTCATGGGCCAGCATTCAGTTCATTAAGGCACGTCTGAGCCAAACTGGGTCAATCAGCCTGTACAAGCTGATCCCTTTATGTGTTTCAAACTCAGCACATCCCAATCTTTTAGTCTCTTGATGAGAAGACCCCACAGTATTTTTGGGCTTCACAGGGATCTTTAGTTTAGGTAAAAGGAGCGTTGCTGCTGAGTAAGTGGGAGAAAGAGAAGTAAAGAAGGAAAAATATACCCAATTACCACCAGATGACTATAAAAGTTATTTATTGCTAAGAAGATGAAATATATAATGACAATAGTAGTAACAGACATGCAAAGGAAAAACAAACAGTTACAGTATACCCTGGTTTCACTAAGTATCTGGGGAAACTTAGCTCAAGCTTAACTAATACAGTTCAAGTTCAGAAATCTATACTTAGAGAGAAAGAAGAGAAAATAGAGAGAAAGCTGGGATCTCACCAGTCCAAGGCACTCAGGTTGCAAAGCTGACAGGTCAAAGTTCTCAGCATGGTCCTTGAAGGGAGATGATCTGCCTCCTGTAGCCTCTCCAGAAGAAAGCAGGTGGTGTCAGCACGCACACTGCTGCTTCTTTTACAGATTTTTATCCCCTCAGTTCAGCTTCTTTCAAGCATTCTCAATAGTGTAAATCAAATTGTCTTTTCTATTGACAAGGGGTTATCTGATTGGAACATCTCAGGAACTTGATTGATACTCAGGAAACACCTACTTGGGAGCCAGCTTGACATTCCTATGGATAGCAGATATACTTGATGGGATATTCCCGGGTGTCTTCAGAAACAATAGATTGTAGCATCAGGGTCTTGGATTTTTACTTCCTGTGAACAAGCCTCAGCTTAGCATGACTTTTCCAGATCTTACTATAGTCTTTTAACAGAAATAAGGCACTTATTGGAGTGTTCATAACCTGTTGTGGAGAGGACTTCCACCAGTCGTCTCAGGAAAAGTATGACAACACTTGTGGACAGGGCTTCAACAGGCCGGATGCTGTGATGAACCCTGTACCATTGTTCAAATGTTATCCATACCCCTTCAGACTCGGACTAGTGCCTCAGCATTCCCTAACCCAGCAACAAAGTTTTAGCCAATTAAGTTTACATAGGCCTCCCATAGTGGGACTGGGGAATGTACGGCCCGAGATGCCTTTTAAACTTACTTTTGCTTAGAGGTGTGTGTGTGTGTGGGGGGGGGGGAACAAGTCCTTTTTAAATCCAGATTAGAACTTGTTTGATAAATGCTAAGCTGGGTGTGAGGGTTGATTAGCATTTGGAACACAGCTTCCCCATCATGCAGTGCTCCCCTGCTTTGCTGATCCCAGAATTCACTGCAGTCTCTGCTTCAGGATTTCTGTTCTCCATCTCTCATGTAAATGAATGGTCATCTGTTCCCATCCCTGATGCAAATGAGACCTAGGGCAGTTATTTCACTTTTGTCACCCTTATCTGGAGGGTTTTAGGTGCGTCTCTCACTGCATCTTAATCAGTTTCTGTTTAGGTAGCGGAGGGGGAGGGAATTCTTTGTGAGTCGGACAGTCTGTGTCCTGTGTCAGGGTTCCCCAAGAACATGGAGCTGACAGGTAACAGTATGGTGCAGGTGTGGTGTGTGAGGCTGTAAGAGAGGGATGTGTGTGGGGTGTGTATGAGTGTGGTTGAGGTGTGGCATGTGTGGGACTTCTATGTGTGTGTAGGTATGGTGCGGATGGGGTGTGTTTGGGGTTTACATAGATGTGTGTGAAATATGTGGGACCATGTGTGGGCATGATAAGGAGGAAGTGTGTGGGTGCACGTGTGGGGAGGTGTGTGTGTGAGATGTGGGTATATGTATGGAAGTATGCGGGTGTGGGATGTGTGCAGGGGGTCTGGGGTTTGTGTGTGGTTGAAGTGTGGGTTATGTTGGTGGGGGTGTATGGAGCACTGCAGCAAGGACAGGAGGAGTTGCTGGAAGCTAGGGGATTCCAGCAATTCTCTGGGCAGTGGCAGCAGCAGCTGTACTTAGTGAAGCAGTCCAGGCAGCAGGTAGAGGAGAAGCTGCAGCGTTAAGGGGAGAGGGTGGGCTTTGCCTGCAACTCACTCTGGTCCTGCTAGTGCAGGGCAAGGAAGTGTGTGTGGATGGAGGGAGGAAGGGAGCATGAAGGAGCTTGGCTACTCACAAAGCCCCAACAAGTAAGTAGGAACAGATAGGAGGGGGCGAGCAGCAACAGGAGCCAGCATGCACTTGGTGCTGCCCCACCCAGCAGCCAGGTGAGAGAGAAACAACAACAGCCATAGCCAGCACAGGCTCAGCTGCAGCCCCATTGGACAGATGTGGGACAGAAACTAAGACAGCTGGTGATGCCAAGCTCAGCTCCCTGCCCCACCCCTCTCTTCCATTAGCTTCTGTTGCTAACAGCAATGACAGCTGCTTTCCTGCCCTTTCCTGAGTTGCTAGAGGCTGAGAGAGCCTAGCAGCTCCCTGGGCAGTGGCAGCAACAAGAGTCCTGCTCAGAAGCTGTGCCTGCTGGTGGGGGAGGCTGGGAGCACAGCACACTCTGCCTCAGGTGGGACTCAGCCCCAAGCAGAGAACATGAGGGGTAGCTGTGGTTGGGGCTGGATACAGTACATTGGTGGGTGCCTGCCTGTGGGCCAGATCTGATCATTTTGCAGGCTGGATCCAGCCCACAAGCCATATTTTGTCCACCCCTGGGCTAAGGAATGTCTTCTCTGGGCTATCTTCTTAATTAGGGTCCAAATGGCAATTGCTGCCTGCTGTTAGATTCTCAATATCATGACTTCAGTGGAGCCATTTTACTAGGAAGGTGGTCCAGAAGAGTGGGGGCACCTCCAAATAAGCAATGTGATGCCAACAGCTATTTCAAAAGTGACATGTAATTTGAAGGTCAGAACCCACTGTACCTTTTCTTTTTCAAGCATATATTGCCTACCCTCCAATGTAGAAAATCAGACAAAACAGTGTGAGACAAACCTCATAAAGTATTCTAGTACCTACCAGTCTTCAATCAGGGAGCCTGGTCTGGCATGATAAATAATCACTCCAGGCTTTACAAATTTAACAGACTATACAGTGTTCTTGGTCTTCAATAGTTGCAGCTCTTTATGGTCCCAGGTGGGTTTGTATCCAAGAGAAGTACATTTTCACACACCAGTCAAGCACATAATTGGTATGATGACATTTTAAAAGGAGAGGAGACATGGCATTTGAACCATGTGTCTTTTATAATTTTGAAATGTATTAATTATAAGATTAGAAACTAAATGCGGTTTTGAACATATGGAATGGAAATTATAAGGCTAAGTCTCTTTCATTTGTTTATTAGCTCTTTGAATTTGAATAGGTATCTGGACATGCACTAAGCTAAAGTATTTAAAATTATTGGAGCACTTCAAATTTTTAAGAGTGTTATAATTTGAAAGATTTATCTATACAATGCACAGCCAATATTTCACAGCAAATCTTAATGTGTTTTGAATAGACTAAATTAGGACCCAAGCCAAGCAGTTTAGTAGAAGTACAATTAGCAAAGTGGTGGTTGAGTTCTGAGGAAGAAAAAAAGTTAAAAAAAAACAATGCATTCCTAGTGAAACTGGTTGCAAGGTTTTTGGTTGTAGCCTTGTTGGTCTAAGGACATAGGTAAGCAAAGCTGTTTGGGTAGATGTAATATATTTTATTAGACAAACTGAGTAGTTGGAAAAATGATCTTTGCAAGTTTTTGGGCACAAACAACCTTCATCAGGCACAGTAAAACTGGTGAAATTCATCCTTTTTCACCAGCTCAGTAAGGACAGGTCTAGAAACTGAGTTCCTGATAACCAGCCAACCCTACTGTATCTAAATATATTACATAAGTAATTTTACTTCAAGTTTTGCCTTCAACATTATTGCTTTCAATTTTTGTCAGTGATTTCTGATCTATTGATTTTTAAATTAAACAAAATCAGAAATACATACATATCAGCTACATATGTCAATGTGACCAACATATATGCCTGTCATAAACAATAAGAAATAAGGTGGAAAAGAAAAAAAAAAGAAGAAAAAAGGGAAGAGACAGGGATAGAAGTGGGAAAGAAAAGTTTGCAAGGAATAATAATTTATTTGCCAAAAGATTCTACCAGAACTCTCCAAATTGTATCAAACTTTTTCAGAACAGTTATGTGTGTAAAACATGGTTCTCTCCATGTTAACTGCACCATTTCACCATACCAGCTTTCACTTTTTACTTTTCCACTGGAGTAATGCAATCCTGTGTGTCACTAATAAGGTCCTCTGTAGGAGTGCAATCTGGGCAAGATTCAGGTTGATGCCTTTGTTTTCTAGGGAGGAAAGGCTGTGAAAAAGGAACAGGGAGTGGCGGGAGAAAGAAAAAAACAAGTTACAAAATTGGCTTAAAAATGGAGCACTGCACAGGTGGTATAATAAAAAAAAATAAAAAGATAGGAGGGAAAGTGAGAAATTACAATAAAGGGAATTCTAATAGTGAAAAATAACACATACCCATTACCAAAGCAAGGACTATGATACCAGCTTTCAGAGTTTGTATTAGAGAGCCTACTGTGCTTGTTCCTTGTTCCTAACTCCTAGAAGCAGCTTTCTCAAGCCTGTTGTAGCTCTTGAAAAAATCTCATATTTTCAAAATCTTCTATAAACAATAATTCTTTTTTTCCGGAATTTTTCTTGCAGAGAAATTTGAAAATGCAAGATTTCATTTCAAAATGAAACAAAAACAGACCTGGAAATCTTTCAGAACAAAATTTCCAGTATTCAGACAGCTCTAGTGACAATATCCATGGAACAAAGTAATTAAAATTGCCAAAGCCCAATTCCTCCATATTGTCAATCAAGAGTAATTATAAAAATATGTCTAGATGACATGATGGAATATGAATTTTCTCTCTACTACATGCAATTATTACAGTCTCTTGCTTCCATTTTGTGATAATGGTGGAACACGAAGTAAAGACTACATTGGCATCATATTACAGAATGAAAGAATTCCCAAACACCAGCAGATTCTCCCTATGCCTGAAGAAGGGTGTTTGTGCCAAAAAGCTTGTAAAGAACAATTTTTTACAACTATTTAGTTGGTCTAATAAAAGATAATCACAGTTACCAAAAGAACACTGTCTGCCTGAACAATTCTTTCATTTTCACTATTATTTTTTTGCCAGACATATCAGATATATCTTGATTTCATGTCAATAACAATGTAATTTTCATATAAATGCTGAACAAAGAAATTATATGAAAATAATAAGGAAAAAGTCTTGCTATGGCTCTAACTACAAATTATCCTAGACACTACAGACAAGATCTAGCAGATCTACAATTATCCTGTAGATGTCTCCATTTAAAGACTGGAGCATGTTCTCAGGTATCCATAGTGCTTTAACGGTTTTTACCACAACAAGAACAAGGAATGAAGGAGTTAATGAAGGAGTTGATAATTATAGTGATATCTTCTATGGACACCAAATTCTGTAGCATAGATAATGGTATAGGCTTTTGTAAATCATTAAGACTGATACAAGTGAACGTAAACAAATTAATTTAGACTCTGTGTTGCTGTGCAGTAGAAGACAAAGGCAAAGATAAAAGGTGGATAAATAAACAATACATTTTTTACTTGTTACTTTTGGAGGAACAGTTGTATATTTTATGCCTATATATTTGGAGAGCATTAAATAGGGATACTTTTTTGTTTCTGGTTATGTTTCAGTTTTCAGTTACATTTTACAGAATAGTACTGTTCTTAGGACTTGCCTCATTAGTGTCATAATCAATATCCAGACCACTTTTTCAAGAAGAACATACCTTATTGCTGACATTAATGAATGCAGAGCTTTCTGAATGTACTTGAATGGTGTGTATGCCATCAATAAGAGGAGTTACTTTTTTGACTCTGTACCTGAATATTAAGCTTTGAAATTAAGGTTATCATTGAAAATGGCCCAGTGATTTATTCAGTTTGCTTAAGTGTATATCAACATGCCTCTTTTGTTGACTCTTGTGAATTTCTTCCCATTGTTTCATATGTTTCCTGAATTGGAGTTCTTCCTACCCTCATACTACTACAAGTGTGCATGTCTTTGATCAGAATTTGAGGCTGGGAGAATGAAAAAGCTTCTGTGACATTTGGTAACAAGTACCACTGTGTTATTATATCACCTGGTATTTGACAACTTCTGTTACATTGAACAGCAAAAATATACATTCAGCTTGCTCTCACAGAAGACAGTTAAGTCTTTAGAATGTAAGTATTAAATAACAACACCATGAAAAAAAATCCAGATGGCTATTATACCCTCACAGACCTCCCCTTTTAAAAGGCTATCAGGGAAAGAAAACACCTTTTATTAGTCTCTTAGGCTGCCCATACATGTGCTGGGGGAGAGGGTGCACATTTTAATTAGAGCAGTTCCTGGAGAATTAAAACACCTCACTGTCATGTGTATGAAGACTATGCAGGTTTAAAAATAGCCACAGGATGCTTTATCTAAACCTCATTCAATGAGATTTAGATAAAGCACCACAGCAGCCACTTTGAAATGTGTAAGGCCTTATACACATAATGCTGAGGCCACTGTTGGCACTGGATTTATGACCCAGATATCTTATTCCAGGTGGACTCAAACCCTCAGACTGACCATGACCTCTCCATTCAATAATAGACAAGTATTATAGATACACAGTGATAGCAGACAGGAATAATGCAAACAATTCAATATCTACCAGACCTAGAGCTGTCACCGAGGAAAGGCACAGCTGGCTATCATGCAAGCATCACCCTATGGTTCTTTCTTGAATGTCAGAAGTCAGCAGCCTGGAGGTCAAAGGCCGAGGCCCGCCCCCCCAGTGGGGTGAGTGAGATGACCTGGCAGTGTGCCCTCTGTCCATGGTGGTTTTGGGTTCCTCTCTCAGGGATTCTTTGCTGCCCTGAAATTCCTCCTTTGTATTCTTTCTCCCCTCTGATGACTTTTCATCTATGGGCATCATCAATTGGTTTCCTGCTGGTCATCATACTGTTCATATTCTGTCCTGTCAGCATATTTCTTTGTTCTAACACATCATATGCACACATTTTAATGTGGTTATTTACCAGGCCTCCTAATTTGATCTGTTTACCAGAAATTCCAAGGCTTCTGGAATTGGATATTGTAACCTGGCACCAATGTTACAGAGTAACTTATCTCTGATATGGAACATGTGCGGTACATGTCTTTAAATTCCCAAGCTGTGTATCTGCTGGCTTCAGACACAGTGGGCCTAGAAGAAAACTTTGTCACAAACAGGCTTTTAGAAATCAATTAACCCTTGCCTTTCCTCTGGATCATTGTTCTAATTAATATCTACTTTTACTACAAGCCAATTCCCAAAAGCAACCCTCCAAATATCATTTTCTAGCCATCATTCATGCTGAAGCACTCTAATTAGAACGTGGAGCAGACTCAATTAATCAAGTGTACATGGGAGAGTACTAATTAGAATGTGAACCAGCACGTCTATAGGCAGCCTTATGTTCACCATTTTTTCAGTATTTGGATTATGCACTAATAGCATTAGTTCATGACAATACCTACACCAAGAGTATGTAAAGTGAGTCAGGTGCCCTGTGCAACACACTACCACACTGAAGAATGAAAGTTCACATCACCCCTGTATTATAAAAAAACTGCTAATCAATATTTATTTGTATGTTTATTGAACAACTTTTTTCCCATTCGTATAAAATGTGGGCACAGTATGGGCCTGGTTTTTTTTAATCCACACCAATTTTATACCTCTGCTTTCAATTGAATTTCTCCTGATACACATTCCCATGAGAGAAAAAGCTCACTATGTCTATGTTCGTGAGGGTAGGGTAATCTTTGTAATGTGCTTAGCTTTGTATTACTGTGGCTTCTGCCTTACAACCATATTTCTTTAACATCAGCTTCCTTACCATATAGCATAATGAATGGTCTCTCTAGTTTCTGCTTAGAGGCTTCTTTGAATTTTTATTTTATTTTAGCTTGCATATATTGAAACATCTCTGAATTTCCATGGTTTCCAAAATAATAGTTTTACTTCAAACAAGTGAAACAACAGCAATCATTAGTGTGCAGCCTCAAGAGAAGCACTGAATTTTACTTTGTTACACAAAACATAAGAAGCAATATTAATTCATTTTGTGTCACTTGAAGAGCTCCTATAAGATGGTGAAATGATTTTTGCACAAGTTCTAAAATATCAAGCTGTGTATATTATTGAATCCCAGAGCTACAGTACTATGTATAATTTTCCAGCCTGAAAAATGCTAGACTGTTCTTTTATCCATTGCTTCACTGTATCACTTTTCAAAATATAAACCTTATTCTGTCTAGCATTGACATTTCATAGAGAATTAATATGAAGACATTATAAATCCCGATAAACACACTGCATTACAAAGCCAATGCCAAGTACTTAAATGATATCCAACATATACTTATTTTAAATTGTGTCCAAATGTTCCAACATTTGTTCCTTGTGAAACATTTATTTTCATATAGCTACTCTTGGCGGGTTGTAAGAGTGCTACTCATTAGTGCTGCTAATGTAAAAGGTCATTTTGCCATTTCCATTATGAAGCTTCCTTTTAAAAAGTTTATAGCCTGGCTAACTTTCCCCCCATATTATCCAAGGTGTCAGCACTTCCAAAAACATTGCTGGAAATGGATAAAACATTCTGGAGAGAGAGAATATTAAAACATGTCCCCCTATAGTCCTAATTGTTTCAGATGCATTTTAAATACATATTAACAAAGGTGATATTTAATCAAGGGTTTTAAATCAGATGTTAGCTATTTAGCCATTTAGTTTGGATTTCTAACTTTTACAGTTAAAAACTATTTAAATGCTTGTTATTTTTTTTCAAAAAGAGCTACACATCATAAAGATAAAATAGGATTTATTATATTTTACTTTTTGTTATAATATAGGCCAAAAAAATCAATGAAGCTGAAATAATTGCATTGACATTATATTATGTTAAAAATCACACATTCACTCAAACCTTCAATGGAAAAACTGATTTCATTTAAGGTGTCCTTATATCAATAGACATATATGAAATTGTTGTAGCGAGAGGCCAATTATGCTGTCAATACAGGTACAGCATATTGACATATTGGTTGAGGAGGAACCTTATGTTAACATTAAAGCAAGTCTTATTTTTATTGACATGTTCAAAAAGTTTCCATGATAGCTTCACTGATGTCTGAGGAAAAGTCATTTTTATGTGTTTTGTATTTCTGGACCATTACAAAGCACATGCAATTTAATTAAAAAAACACTTCAGCAAAATAATGTTGAGTGTAGTTTAAAGACAAATGAAAAAAAACCATTTTCAGAGTAAATCCTTGTATTCACTCCGTATCTGACACTGACATGCTTAGGTGGTGATGCCTAGATACAATGGTGATTGGCACCTTAGACTTTCTGAACATAGGCAGTCTAGCATACTAGTGTATTTTTATCTTTTGTTTTCATTATTTCTCAACCACTCTATTCTGTTAATTAAAAATAGAAAAGTCCCCTACGTCATTTACTGGGAGGCCACATCCAAAACCCTAGCTCATTATATCATTCAATCATTCATACTCCTTATCTTTTTGTCACAGTCTCAGACATCAAACTGTGAAGATATATTTCCTCTGAAAATACTTTTGGCTTCCCAGCAGAATTCTCAGGCATCTGAGTTGGAAGCTTTGAAGTTGTCACTTGGACTGTCATATAGATGCATTGCTGATGAGTTCTTGTACCTGCTGTTACCAGATTTGCCCATTACTTTGGGGTGCACTCATTTATTAGGGATACATTTCTAGGGTCTTGGTAATTCTATCAATGTGCTGCCTGTGTTACTTGTGTTTCTATACAGAGCTGTATCTCTCCCTTCTGCAAGCCCTCACCCCCAATGGAGCTATCTTGCAGGACTCAGTTTCAGTGGGGCTGGGTTCTTCCAGTCCCCAAATCAGTCATACACACAAACACACGCAGATTAACATGACACGTCTGACCTTGCTGGGTTGATCAGCATGGACAGGCTGACACCCTCAGATGCCAAGAATCAGTTCATCAGAGCAACAATAACTAAAGTCAGACACAAACACACACAGTTAAACAGAATACCTCTGAATCTGGCTGGGTGTCCAGATGACACCTTCATGGGCCAGCACTCAGTTCATTAGGGCACGTCTGAGCCAAACTGGGTTAATCAACCTGGACAAGCAGATCCCCTTATGTGTTTCAAATTCAGCACGTCCCAATCTTTTAGCCTCTTGATGAGCAGTATTTTGGGGCTTCACAGGGAAGTGTTGCTGCAGAGCAAGTGAGGAAGGAGAAGTAGAGAAGGAAAAATATACCCCATTACCACCAGTTTGACTATAAAAGTTATTTATTGCTAAGTATATGCAATATTTAATGACACTAGCAGTAATAGACATGCAAAGGAAAAACAAACACAAACAATTGCAGTATTACCCTGGTTTCACTAAGTATTTGGGGAAATTTAGCTGAAGTTTAACTAATACAGTTCAGGTTCAGAAATCTATGCTTAGAGAGAGAAGAAAAAAGAGAGAGAGCTGGGATCTCACCAGTCCAAGGCACTTGGGTTGCAAAGCTGACAGGTTAATGTTCTCAGCAGGATCCTTGAAGGGAGATGATCTGCCTCCTTCAGCCTCTTGAGAAGAAAGCAGGTGGTGTCAGCACACACACTGCTGCTTTTTACAGATTTTTATCCCCTCAGTTCAGCTTCTTTCAAGCATTCTCAATAGTGTAAATCAAATTGTCTTTTCTATTGACAAGGGGTTATCTGGTTTGGAACATCTCAGGAAACTGATTGATAATCAGGAAACACATAAGGTTAGGGAGTAACTTAGGAGCCAGCTTGAAATTCCTATGGATAGCAAATATACTGATGGGATATCTCCTACTTTCTTCAGAAACAATAGATAGCTTGCAGCATCAGGGTTTTGGATTTTTATTTGTTACCAAGTCTCAGCTTTGCATGACTTTTCCAGATCTTACTATAGTCTTTTAACAGACTTAAGATAATTATTGGAGTGTTCATAACCTTTGGGAGGGGAGGACTTCCACCAGTCATCCCGGGAAAAGTATGACAACACTTGTGTCAGGGCTCCAATGAGCTGGACGCTGTGATGAACCCTTTACCATTGTTCAAATGTTGCCCATACCCGCTCTGACTCAGTGTCTTGCCTGAGCATTCCCTAACCCGGTAACCGAGTTTTAGCCAAGTAAGTTTAAATAGGCCTCCCATAGTGGGACTGGGGAATGTACGGCCCGAGATGCCTTTTAAACTTACTTTTGCTTAGAGGTGTGTGTGTGTGTGTGGGGGGGGGAACAAGTCCTTTTTAAATCCAGATTAGAACTTGTCTGATAAATGCTGAGCTGGGTGTGAGGGTTGATTAGCATTTGGAACACAGCTTCCCCATCATGCAGTGCTCCCCTGCTTTGCTGATCCCAGAATTCACTGCAGTCTCTGCTTCAGGATTTCTGTTCTCCATCTCTCATGTAAATGAATGGTCATCTGATTCCATCTCCGATGCAAAGGAGACCTAGGGCAGTTGTTTTACTCTTGTCACCCTTATCTGGAGGGTTTTAGGTGTGTCTCTCACTACTTCTTAATCAGTTTCTGTTTAGGTAGAGGAGGGGGGTGGGATTCTTTGTGAGTCAGACAGTCTGCATCCTGTGTCAGGGTTCCCTAAGAACATGGAGCTGAGACGTAACACTGCTGTATCCATCTACATGTCATTGTCATTTGACTCACCGATATCACTTTTCTTTGAATGTAACTTGTGCAGTTTCATTCCCTAGTGAATATTTCTTTGCTATTGCTCCCTCATGAGATCCATTATCAAGATAATTTTTATTCAGGTTCTTTAAGAGCTTCATACCAGCCAAATTCTAATACATGGGTCATTTTTTTTCTTTGTAAATCATAAACATAACAGATTCTCCACTATATGCCAAAACGCCTATGTGTCCGTGTGTGCATGAAAAGCCCATTTTGTTGTGACTTGAAGCTTTAGTGTTAATTGATATTTTATACTGGATGAATAGCATGCTGTGAATCTGGATATATCCCATTTAAACAAAAGGTCTATTAATATTTTGCTCTGAGTCATCATTAATAGGAAGACTGACAACATAATTAATAG
This sequence comes from Crocodylus siamensis, assembly GCF_052110815.1. Classification (NCBI taxonomy): domain Eukaryota; kingdom Metazoa; phylum Chordata; order Crocodylia; family Crocodylidae; genus Crocodylus; species Crocodylus siamensis. Next base: position 53,788,206 of record NC_143395.1, read on the forward strand.
TGTAAAGAAAGAAAGCTTTTCTTGCAATGGTGCAGTGTGAAGATATTGGGCTACTCACATATAAAAAATATTAGGCATAGGTATTACATAAAAAATGAACATTTTCAGAGGAAATTTGGGAGAAAAACACTTAGAGTACTATTTTTTTTTACTTTTACTTATGTTCTGTGATGGCTTATGCACTCACCTAACTTGGTTATGTCCCTCTCAATCTTCTGTAGGCTTCATCCATTTAATTTATTTTGTGTGATCCTCAAATTTTGCTATGTCATCATTCCCCTCCTCTTTTAATAATCTAGATTGTTCACTTACAAATACACCTTGCTAATGGGTAGCACAGTTGTGCTATTACAGTAACAGCACAAGAAAAGAATTCTTATTCATTCACAGTTCCTTCTCCTCTTTCTCTCCACCCCCCTCCCAAGAAATAGGCTCATATAATAAACAGATTTTGCGACACCCATTACTGACTCTAAAAGCATAGCAGTACTTTAATGGAAGAAGGTGAGCACTTTGTCAGATGGAATGGGGGAGCAGTGGCAGGAAGGAAACAAAGCTATCTGGATTGCCCTCAATCCTCTGACAACCAACACCTAATTGCCCCATTCCATATTGTGCACAACCTGTGATTAACACATGGACTGCTGGCCACAGATAAAAGCATAACTGTCAATGTGAGGCAAAAATCAGAAATTTGCATTCTCTGAGAAGTTCTTATATTGTTCCGCAACTTGACACAGGGTTGAGGAAACATAATTGGAGTTGTATCTCCCACAAGAAGGTGAAAACAAGGCTAGTTCTTCCAAGAAAGTCATTGAGGAGTGTAAGGTAAGTTTCATCCAGAAAGTCAAAATTGTTTCATCAGGATGCAACAAGAGAAAGAGGAGCATTTTCTGGAAGGGAGCTGCGTGGCAAGGGAAGACCGTGACCTATAGATGGTAAGGTAGGCAGGAAAAGTGATTTGATGTCTGTAAGGAATTGCTGAGAGCAATGGTGAATTACTGCAGGCTTTTAAAGTTTGAAAAACTGAAGAGGTTCAACAGAGTCATAGAGTGAAATTATGGCTAAGCACAGACAATCAAAAAACCCAACGTTGAATCAATTCAATCTTTGCAGGTCAATCTAAGCTGCATAGATTGAACCAATAAACAAGTGAACAGACATTCACTTTTGATTCTGGAACTGCAGCCTCATGCCTGCAGTGGCCCAGGCCAGAACCTGGGAGACTAGAGCACACCTCCCTGCTTAGTTAAAGGAGACAGCTTGGGCTAAGGCAAACCCTCTCACCCTGAAAGAGGGGGTTGCAAGGGAATTGCAAAGCATCTTGGGATGCTGGAGGACTGTGAGTTAATTTGAATCTGGAACAGAAGTTCAATAAACCAATTAACTTAAATCAGTTAATTCTGATATTATGTCCATCTAAGTTTATCTTAAACTGGATTTGGCCGTATTGAAAGCAGTTTATGCACACTGAAATTCTGTTGTGCTACAGATTTGAACAAGTTTCCAATTATTATACTGGTTGATGTGTCATTTCCATACCTAGCCTACATGTTAGAGTTAGCAGGTGACATTTCTAACGAATGTTAGTCTGTATTAATGTTACTTAGTGATAGTGATAAGTCACACATTGAGGGTTAATACCCTCTCTAATGTACATTGTTCAGACCTGTTTTTAGAGGGCCAGTGAGTGGGAGTGTGGCTAGGGGCTGTAAGTCTGCTCCATGCTGGCTTTCTAACCATAATATAGACCAGAACAGAGGGGACAAGGGCCCCATGAGCCTTTTTGATTACCCCCTCCAGTTGCCAAATCACCCCACTGCCTCCCATCAGTCCCCAGATTTCCCCTTTGCACTACACTTGGCACTTCCACACCAGATTGGCCACTCCACTTCCAAATCACTGCCCTGCCACCCAAATCAGCCCCCAAAACACTGGAGGATCCCCCCTCTATGCCTGGGCTGGAGTACTGCATCCAGTTCTGGGTGCCACACCTCAAGAGGGATGTGGACAACATGGACAGGGTTCAGAGGAAGGCCACTCGCATGATCCGGGGGCGGCAGGGCAGACCCTACGAGGAGAGGCTATGGGACCTGAACCTGTTCAGCCTTCAAAAGAGAAGGCTGAGGGGGGATCTAGTTGCCTGTTACAAACTAGTCAGAGGGGACCAGCAGGCACTGGGGAAGTCCCTGTTTCCCTGTATACTGCCAGGAGTGACCAGGAATAACGGTCACAAGCTGGCAGAGGGTAGATTTAGGTTAGATATCAGGAGGTGCTACTTCACTGTCAGGGTGGCTAGGATCTGGAACCAACTTCCAAGGGAAGTGGTGCTGGCTCCTACCCTGAGGGTCTTCAAGAGGAAGCTAGATGTACAACTTGCTGTGGTCATTTGACCCCAGTACTCTTTCCTGCCATGGCAGGGGTTGAGTTGGTTGATGATCTGCTCAGGTCCCTTCCAACCCTAGAAACTATGAAACTATGAAACTATCCTGGATGATAACTTGTCCACCAAGGAGCAGTGCCTCCTGGTATACTTGAGGACTACAATTGATGGTTTTTATCCCAGGTAAGCATCTAGAAATTAACTTAACTCAAGCTAGGAAGCACAACTCAAAGATAATTCTTGACCAAATTTTCACATCTTTAAGACACCTAAAAGGCACTTACAACTTTTTAATGAGCCTATAATGCATAATCAATCATTTTTTAGGGGCCCTTAACAGAGGGGTGGGCAAAATATGTCCTGCAGGCCAGATCTAGTCTGCCAATTGATTGGAGTTGTGGCTCCATGGTTGTATGGGGTTGAGCCCTGCCCACTCTCACTCAGGGCAACCCACACTGCACTCCCACTTGCACTTGCCCCACACTCACTGATGGCACCACACCAGCCCCAGCCCCACCCTCAGCCCCAGCCAGCATTTATAGTTTCCTGGTAGGGAACCTCTCACTGCTGCTGCATCCTCCTGTGTACTGCTTAGCTCTCCTAACCTCCAGTGGCATCTCCTCCTGCCATTGCTGCAACACTCCAAGCAGCAGGTAGCACAGGAAAGCGGCAGTGGCCATGTAGTTGCATGCCAGGCACTATATGCCCAGCCAGGCAAGAGGGGGAAGCTGCAGCTAGGTAGCTCTTTCCTCAGCTGAGGCCAGGGCCGGGGCAGTGCCATTGGCAGGCACAGGGCATGTGTGGGTGGAAGCATGGCACAGGCTGCCCCAGGTGGGAGGTGATGGGCTTAGCCCCATGCAAAGCATTGCAGGGGCAGATGCAGGCCAGATGTGGGGGGAAGGTGCGGACCACACCTGCACCTACACTGCACTGCCTTGGCAAATTGTGCTACTTCCTAATAATGTCAAAGGTTGGTCCCAAGTTCTTGTTGTAGGCTTCACTGGGGCATAGATCAGTGTATATACTGCTAAAAGGCTTTGCTAAAGATTTGGCCAGACTAGGTTTAACCAGAAAACCTGACTATGTATAAACTCCTCACATAAACAAAACTTGGCACGTAGGATGTGCATTCCCACTAGAGGTGGGATGGGGAAATGGTGGTAAAAAGTTTTAGGATAATCTCATACCAGTATGATAAGCCTGGAATGTGACCACCCAGGTCAGAATGTGAAACAAGCCCCTGGAACAAGAGAGTTTGAGTTATTCAAGGTACAGAAGGAATGCAATATGTAATTTGTTTTGATCATTGTAGGAGAGACAGGAATCAGGGGGACTTTGCAGTGGCCTGGGAGAACCTATATGGTATTTTGCCAACTACCTTGTCATAGGTACAAATGCCTTAACTCCTGGTCTGATGTACTCATTAGGCCAAAACTCGTTAGGGCTATGCTTGCAGAAAATAAACCTGGCTGAATCTTTGCCACTGAACTGAGCCTGTGGTCATTCTTTAAGACAAAATTGGTGTTGGAATCTCCTGGATGTGGCTTGTTGACACTGCAGTTCCTGAAATTTCAACATTGACAACACAACAATAACCCCTGTCAAGAACAACAGCAATGATGCTGATAACACCTGATGACACTTGTGACCCCAACCACTTGTTTGATAAATGGCAAACTGTCCTCTCAAAGGGCCACAGCCTGAGAATTTCAAGCTAGAGAATCCCCTCCTCCCCTCCCTTATAATTCCCCTGGAGCTGAATGAATTATGAACATGCTCGGTAATGGAGAGTGGCAGTCCATATGAGTTTAAAAAAGAGAATGGGGAAACTTAGACAGGAATTCAAAAAGTTATAACAGAAGTAGCAGCATTGAAAAATAGTAAAAGTAAAAAATGTAGGACACTGCAGGAAATGGAGATGGCTCTTGGATGGTTAAGGCAGTATTGTACAAAGCTAACAGAGCAGGTAAGAGAAAAAAGGAAAGGGGTTACTAAAAACAAAACAGATAGTGAAGCACTGGAAGTCTCAAGCCCTGCTGGATGGGCATCAAGCTGTGCAGACTCATGATAAGTTACAATTGTAGGAACATAACAAAAAGTTAGAAACAGCAGTTGAAAACATGAAACAAGTTAAGCCACCCCTCAATGTAAATCTTAAAAGACAACAAAATGCTTCAGACAGTAATGTAGCACTTGGAGTGTGGGTGTGTAAATGGAAGAAGGTGGCTCTTGAAAAGTAAAATAAAAGAACATGGGGATGATTGTGATAATTACTAGGACAGAGATAAATAGGATGACCCAGATCAAGCACAACCCAATGACTCATAGACAGTAGCCACCACACCACAGCCATCACCATTTGAAACTCAGGCTTCAAGAAATTCTATTCTGAACCCTAGAGCAAATCTGTAAAAGCAGGAAAGATAAAAGTGTTGGAAAAGTTTAACACCCCCCCCCCACTATGAGTCTGTCCCTTTTCAGAAGTAAAATGGATCACCTCGCTTTAAAGAGCTCATACCTGGAATAAATAAGGATGGTCCCCAGCTAACAGAAAGATTGCAGTGAATGCCAGGAACTTCCCACGGTTCACCCCCCATTAAATGATGTTATCTAAAAGAGGGGGCATAACACAAAAAAGACAGGACAAGCCAACTTGCACCAAGATTTTATGCATTAAACAATAATAAGATACCTGCTTTAGCAAGTGCCATAGGGTCCCCACCATCAGAAAATTTCAATGAATTTCTCACATGGATAAACAAATGTTTTCAACTACTGCAAGCAGTGGGTACATTATAGGAAGAGCCTCTTTTTTTTGTGTACTGGCTCCCTTAATGGTCACAATGTAGGAATTAATTACAGTGGACACGTCCACATGAAACACTACTTCACAATCATTACTGTGAATTTATTTGGTACTTGTTTTAGCAAATACCAAATAAATGCACAGTAACCATAGTTACTGCTCAGTAGAATTGGCAAACATCTTTTAGGTGATGCTATTGCACAGTAGCCTAATAATATTGCACAGTAACTTATTAGCACAGTCCATGCTGTGAGGCACTACTGCACAGTATTTTTCAGCTACTGCACAGTCACCATCCTGTGTAGACATACCCAGTGTTTCTCAAATGATTAAAAGCTTAGCCCAAACACATTTCAAGCTGCCCACAGATCTAGCTATCCTGAAAGCATTTATGAGAGAGAAACCAGACATACCTGGTGGAGAAAGTGAAAACTTTTTATGAAATAAGTTAAAGAAATTGATCAGGAAACACTGAAAGTAATTGTGTTACAAGCAAAACCTCCTGGCGTGTCATAGTGGATTAATGCTTTGTCTGAGGTTGGAGGGAAAAAAATTACCAATGAGTGAATGGCCAGAGGGGATGATCTAGTCAGTGAACTAAGAATCAAAGCCGGGTGATAGCGACCATGAGCTGACCACCTTTGCTATCCATCGCAAAGCTGGCAAGTCAGTCAGCAATGCGGAAGTCCTCAACTTTAGGAAAGCTGACTTTGATAAACTCAGGAGACTTGTTGTCAAGGACCTAAGGGACCATGACTTAACAGGAAGAGGAGTCCAAGAGGAGTGGTTGCTCCTCAAGGGAGTGATCCTGACAGCACAAGGGATCTCCAACCCATCTCAGAGGAAGGCTAGCAAAAGGGCACAGTAACCCCCTTGACTCAGCAGGGAACTCGAGGACCTTCTACTGTAGTAAAATGCACAAAGGATTCTTTCATTTCCATAACTGACCTCATATAACAACAAATCCAAGACATAAACAAGATACAAGTAAAGACACCTTGGTAGGCTATCCCAGGAGATATACCTTGCATGCAATAGTCCAAACACTGTGGTACTAATGATAACACAAAGAGTAACTTAGATCCATAGATTCATAGATGCCAGGGTCAGAAGGGACCTCAACAGATCATCAAGTCTGATCATCTGCCTGCGCAGGAAAGACTGCTGGGGTCAGATGACCCCAGCCAGATGCCTATCCAGCCTTCTGTTAAAGACCCCCAAGGTAGGGAAGAGCACCACTTCACTTGGAAGCACATTCCAAATTCTAGCCACCCTTACTGTGATGAAGGTTTTCCTGATATCTAGCCTAAATCTGCTCCCTGTCAGTTTGTGATCATTGTTCCTTGTTACCTGAAGAGGCTCCCTGACAACACCGTATTCTGGAACTTGGTGGATAACAGTTCCCTATTAATTTTATCCATACCTTTCATGATTTTATCCTTCATCCTCCTCCTTTCCAAAATGAAGTGTTGTAGTCTTTTTGGTCCCTCCTGGTACAGCATAACCATCATAACCCCTCATAACCATCATGAACTTTGTTGCCCTTCACTGTACCTTTTCCAATTCCTATCTTGTAAAAAAAAAAATGTATTTTTAAAATGTGAAGACCAAAGTTACATGCTGTATTAAGGGCAAGGGTGCACTATGAATTTATATGGTGGCATAACATTTTTTTCCATTTCTTTTTTCAATTTCTTTCTTAATCATGCCCAGTTGTACTGGCTTTTTTGGTCACCACTGAGCAGTGAGCCAATATGTTTAGAGAACTATCTACACTGTTCTGTTAAATTTTTCTACAATTCTTTACCATTATGTCAGGATTTCACTACCTAGAATAATTTAGTATAGTCATATAATAAAGAAAAAAGAGGGAATACCCTGTTTATGAAATGAATATCTAACTATATTACTAATACAGGTACCAATTTTCAAATTTTCAGATTGTTTCTGATAGGGATTTCTCTGGTCAAATTAATTTTTTTATGCCATACTTCGATAAATCTATCAATATATTCACCCCAGCCAAATGCTAAACAGCTAAATTCCCTGAAGTTTTTAATTTGAATATAATTTTCTGGCAATCCCTGTGGTTGAACTTCAGTTGTGATTAAAAATCTCTTGCCTGATGGCTGCAAGCCAGATCAACAAGCCTCTTTTTTGTTCTTCAATGTCTTTAAAGAGCTGCCCTTCAACTTTTTATCAGATGATTTAACTATCAATACATATTATGAGCATTGGTGGTGCTGGAGTGAAAAGCCTGGAAGTAAACTCTTTGAAGAAAGTACAAAAGACCCTGAGAAGAGGGGAAGGGTGCCGTTTTTAACAATTATTTTCTGCTGGCTGGCCACAGCTTTTACAGGAACTCCTGGGAAATACAGAACAGCTTGCCAGGATCATTGGCATTTTTTTCCTGTACCCAAAGGATCTGAAGAGTTTAAAATGTCTAAAAAGCAAAAGAACTACCCTAGCACCCTATTCTTTCTAGTACTATTCGTTTCTCTAGTTTTTAAAAGAGACTATTTCTTCATTACTATTAATAAGTGTTAATAGTGTTGCATTGTGGCATCCTTGAGGATAGTACTGTGCTGTACACATTACCAGAGAGACACAGTTCTCATTCTGGAGGATTTTTAATCAGAGGGTTTGAATAAAGATACAACACATACACAGTGAAACTGTTGATGAATGGTAGAGCTTTGTTGTTTACACATTTTGCTGTTTATTTCCTGTTTTTAATTGCAATAGAAGTCACATGCCATGAATGAATCTAAGAAAGAAGAAGGGACTATCTGGAAAGGAAAAGACCTCGAATTATAGGCTGGGTCCTTGTTACCAATGAGGCAGAAACTTGCCTCCCTCTCCTCCCCTCACTGTCCTTTAGACAATTTTTCCAATTACTCTAATAATGGTTTAGCTTCAAAAGGAGCATGGGAGAGAAGCCAAGGAGATGACTGATCTGTGGCATGGCGGCTTGAGTGGTTTGCTAGAAAATCTGAGACCCTGGTTTATACCTACTCTGAGTTAAAGGAGCCTAGAAGCCCGATTCTCTGAACCTATCCACTCAGTTATTGTGGGGAGGGGGAGACATAGGTCTTCCTATTTTTTTTTCAGTGATCATGCCCAGTCTGTATGCATACATAATTGTTTACCATGTATCCAGGAATAGAATTTCTCTGGGCACATAAATGACACACAAAAAAATTGTATATATGACCAAATGTGGACACTTAAGACCAGAAAGGGAACAGACTGCCAATAAATCTAGAACCATTCATTAGATACAAAACTAACTTTGCTCTGGATCCTTCAACAAAACTACAAATGGGGAGGAACAGTGTAAAAAACTTTGGTCATGCCCTATTCATTTGTTCTTTCAGCATCCACTTTCTGCCACTGTGTGACACAAGATAGTGGACAAGATAGACCTAGGGTGTTACTGAGTAAATGGTAGCTTTTATGTTCTTATGAGTTTGAGGAGCAACTAAACTTCAGTATGATGTTACAATTATTAATATATCCACATATGTGGTAGAAAAAAAATTGGGTCTGCAGTATATTGGACAGTCCTGAGAAGTTGCTATGTTTTGAAACTAAACGTTTCTACCCTTTGATATCGTTATAATAAGCTTAAATTGCTTTCAAGCTTATAATCCCTTTTTCTAAGACTATGATGGTAGAGGACTCAATAACCCAGGAGCTCCCTTCTAGTTCTATAATCTTATACGGATCACATTCCAGCAGCCTGGTGATCAGGACACTCTCCTGAGAAGTGAGAGATAATGATTTAATCACAGGACTGGAGACACATAAAACCCAGGACTTCCACTTTCTGGGGCAGTGTTCCAGTCGTTAGGAAATTCTTTAGGAGGTGGATAACACCAGCCATGTCACTTAAAGTATCCCTGGCTGCTGTGTTTTGGGTAGAACTCACTGTTGGCAGGATGATATGCCTGTTCAGAAATCTCCTATGAACTTGGACTCCTTAGGGGATTTAGACAGAAAAAGCCTAGAAGATCCTGAATAAACTCTGGCATGATGTAGACAGCAAGGCATTTAGCCAAGCCAAGAAGATGGCAGAATTGGGCAAGCACAGGAGCAGAACTTTAGACATCAAGAGACCTTTATAAGTAAGAACTCTTATAAGTGGTCAATCTTTGGCCTGTGGTCCAAATGCAGACTGCAGAGCCTTGGAATCTGCCCTCTGGCAATGCCCACCAGTTGGAAAAATTGGCAGGGGAAGAGCAGTGGCTGTACTGCCATCCCTCCATGCTGCTAAAATCCCAAACCCCACAGGTCAGGTCTGAGATGGGCCACAACCCACCAACACTCCCAGATCAGATCCAGGCCACACCCCCTTCCTTCCAGGCTACTAAGTTGGGACTAGGCTATGCCCCCCTTCCCCCTGCAGGGCCAGATCATGCATCCTTCTCTTCACCCAGTCAGGTTGAGACTGTCCCACACCTCCTTCCTCCTACAGAGCCTTCCCCCTGTGTACCTGGTTTGTGGCTGGGCCAAGCTCCCTCCTCTTGCCCACAGGGTCAAGCCATGCTCTCTTCCCTCCTCCCAACCAGCTTGGGCCATGCCAGGACCGCTTCCGCCCATGGACAGGGCCATGTCCCCTCTTCCCCATGGGGCTGAGTAGGAGCCAGGCCACACTTCCTCAACCCTACAGGGCCAGCTTGGAGCTGACCCAACCCCCCTTCCACTACATGACTGGATTGGGGCCAGGATGCCCCCCTCCCCTCTGTCTGGCCAGTTGGGGCCCACCAGATCTGGCCCATGGAGAGATTGGGCACTGTCCATGTGGCCCACTAGCCAAAAAGGATTAGAAGCTTAGACACCTAATTGTCAGCTCACTTAAGGTTTTATTGATTTGATCATTATTGGTAGACCAATAGCTTAATTAATTCTTCAACCTTTGTTTTACTGAACATTCATTCACTTTTTTAATCTGACTTTTCTGTCCTGCATCTGATACAGGACAATAGGATATCAGTAAAATTCAGAAACAGAAAAAGTACATTAAACTATTGCTGGGCAAATAATGGATTTTTTAGTTAAGTAGCTGAACAGAAATCTCATAAAGTATAATTAGCTTAGACTTATATCACAAGGTGCATTTCTTTACAGTTTAATGGTGAGAAAGAAATAATTTCGAGCTGATGTAAAACTGTTTGACCCAAAATAGTTTCAACCAAGCCAGATGAAATAAAACATTTCAAGCTAGGTCTAAAAACTATTACATTTTTAGTTCTGTAAACCATTTAAAAAATTTTTAAAAGTAACTTTCAAAACCATATTGATATTAAAAAATCAAACTTTATTTTGACAATATCAAAAAAAGCTTTACTTGTGAAAATGAGCGTGCTGGTTTTTGTTTTTTTTTTCCTATTTGGCTTTTTAACCAAAAACTATTCACTAAATTCAATCAAATTTATTAGTAGCAAATATTTTGGCCTCCTATTTTTAACAAATACACTCTTTGCTAAAAAAATTCTCAGATCTTCACTAACCCTCAAATTACAATCCTTTCCTAATCACTGTAGGAAAAGGGAGAGCAATCATATAACCCCCCCCCCAATGAATAGAGTTGATTGAGAACAATTGTACCATAAGTAACTAAGTGGAATTCATTGTAGGATTTTGTACTTAGAAAATTAGTTAATGAGATGGATTAGTTAAAGAAAGAAAAAGGAATCACAAATCTCACAATAAGTCTGTACCAAGAGAAAAGCCTAGCATAGGAAAAACAGTGGCAGTAATTGGCCTTGAGTAATTGCTAAAGGGGAAAGAAAAAAAAGTGAGTCATTGGACCAGAGGGAGCAAAAGCAAGCAAGAAACCGTCTTTATACCCTGTTGGTTCTTGTGCTCACCTGGGATATGTGAACACCCTGTTCCCATTAATACTTTATTATTTATACAAAGTGGAACAACTTAAATGGTCACTAACATCTAGCTTCAGTAAAAGACTTGCTGTAACATCTGACGTTTAGCAATTTGGCCCTACAGGAGCATCAACTTCCAGAATTAAGTGCTGCCTTTCCATTATAAGCTGTCCTGAGCCTTTTGGACAGGGCAGGATATAAATAAGAAAAATAAATAAATAAAATAAATAATTTATCTATCCAGTGTATGGCAGTGCACTTGTAGTGCCTGCCACTTTAAGGGCTGAGTCAGGAAGGCAGGAGGTGTTTGACTGTGGCAGCCATTTTAAGATACTGGCTGCCTATATAAACATAGAAGTTTGCTACTGCCAGCCCAGGCAGAAACACTGCCTGGTTGAGCTGCATGGAACATCTAGCACAGGGGTGGGCAAAATGCGGCCTGCAGGCTGGATGAAGCCCACCAGGCCATTCTATCTGGTTCACGGGGCCCTTAAAAATTTAGAAAATTAATATTTATCTGCCTTGGGCTGCCTGTCATGCGGCCCTCGATGGCTTGCCAAAACTCAGTAAGTGGCCCTCCGCCCAAAATAATTACCCGCCCCTGATTTAGCAGGTAGGAGCTAGAGGCTCTTGGTCCTGGGTATGACCTAAAACTGTACCCTGCCAGGGAAGGGTGGCCTGGTGGGGCTCCTGGTGGTACAGGAGTCCCCAGGAAATTGCAGGCCAATTACCTCCCCAGTGAAAGGTGAGGAGGGGTGCCTTAACACCCTCCCCCATCTTTGGGTGTGCTTTAGAGGCAGTAGTGGGGCCAGGCATGGCAAATGGAGTGCCACCTGAGCCTATAGGGGTGGTTGATCCCAAGAGACGGCAGTGTAATAAGGCCCAATGGAAGAGGGTGGAGTTTTGTGGCCACACACAGATGAGGGCTGAAAGGCTGTGCATGTGGAGGGCTGAGTAAGGCTGAACATGAGTAGGCCTGAACGGCAGTCCCAGAGGTGCCCTGAGTAGGGCCAAATTGGGATCAAGCCTGAAGAACAGTGCAAGGGCCAGCCCCATGAGTAGTTGACTGGGAAGTCAATGAGCAGACCCCAGGATGGGGTGTGGTGCAGAGGCCCTAGAGATGGCTTGGTAGGAACCCCATGTGAAGGGAATAGGCTAAGGTATGTCTTCAGATTCCCAAAGTCATAGTTTGGGCCAGAGGCTGAGTAAGGCGGAGAGATAGGGGTGAGTCCTGAGCCCGGTAAGTCCTCCATTGCAAGGAAGCTGAGTGTAGGTTGAAAGTAAGACCTGTAGTTGAGCACAATGTCCTGCTGCTCCAGGGGTGAGTGAGAGTCCCCGTGAGACCCTGGAATACCAGTTGTAGTGTGGGTTAAGGACATAATGTAGATGTGGTAGTGGGGAGGTCAGAGCCACAGTTAGTGCCCCTTGGCATCAAGGTATGTAATGGGCAGTCTCCCGCATTTACCATCCATTTATGGAAACATCAAAGTCATGGCAGACGAGACAGGGTGGATAGCCACATAGAGACAGGTGGGCAGGCCAGCATGGGACCCAGTCCCTAGCTTGCCCCTGTCATATAGTGTATCGGGAAAAGTAGACACCACAGAAGAGGAATCACAAAAGACAGCACTATGAGCTAATCCAAATTTGTAGGACATTTTGATGAGAGAGAGTTGTCTCTGAAATCCTTCCCGTCTCCAGGACTCATACAGCCATCTGCAGTACTGAGTTATGAATCCCATTCTTCTATGGATGCCTATCTCAGAAGCCCTCCTACATGCAAGTACTTAATTTATTCTTTTATATAGTGCTGCTGCAGAAGAAGGTGGTTCCTCAGAATGAGGGGAGAACTCAACCCACAGCTTCCACTTTTTAACTGAGTGCTAAAGGTCATTATATAAAAATGGTTCCTCTTCCTTCTCCTTAAAACCTGCTTTAAAAGAAAATTATCATAAATGCATTTGTGAAGGACCTGTGAATGTCACTGTGTATTATGTATGTTCTGAGAACACCTCCAAGAGATATGGACACATGGACATCTACGTTTCTATATCCAGTTGAGCTGAAGATGAGCTAGATTCCTAGTTTCTCAGACTGGGGTAGTTCTGTGTATGCCCAGGAGCAAAAAGGTACCTAGAAAATGACAAAGTTGTTTAGGAAAGTACTAGTCAAATTAGGTGCCTCCAGAGCAGGGGTTTTTTTGTTTTTGTTTTTAGTGCACAAGTTATTTTTCTGGAACTAGCCCATGGTGCCTAACTACGGCTTAGAGAAAGGACTTTGTTTCTTTCCCTTCCTTCCCTGTCCCCCTGTCCCCAACCTTTTCCTTTGGCTGTTTCTAATGGATAACTTAAGGCTTACATTATCTGCCCTGCTGGCTGATTTCTGCAAAGCACACTCTTAGAAGTCTCTAATTCTTCCTGTGCATCCCAGGGCACCCAACTCAGGACTGAGGATTCCACTAGGTAACGGGTATCCAAGGGTTAGATGTTCAATGCTGGGCACTGTAAAACTTAAGTCCCTTTGTATATTTATCACATATGTAGCCCTCATTCTCCAAGATGTCTCTTGAATCTTAAAGCAGTACTTCACAACTGTTAGGTACACATCCATGGGTAGATCCAGGATTGCAATGACTTGGGTGCAGCCACACCTCCATTGGCTGTGTGATGTACATGTAGGGATGACAGTTCACAGTGCATGTGCTACACAGCTAAAGGGGTATGCATGCCAGTTAGTTCTGAGCTCACCAGCATGTCAGTAGGGAACAGCACTCACACCCCGGACTCTGGAGCTGCATGCAAACAGGGCCTCTGGGCAAACTTGGCATCACTTGGCCAATAAACATCTCAGCAGGAGTTGCACTGACATGCCAGTGAGCACGACCAAAAAGGGGTACCACCACACTGCTGTACACTCTCCAAAGTTGTCCCTATCTATATCCCTTTTTCCAACCCTCTTACTTTATCTTCACAATAATAGGGCTCTTTATAACACTGCTATCTTTCTAGAAGCATAAATAAGCAAATGAGGTGGATAACAGACATGCAGCTTCTTTGCTTAGATGCATCGATATCCAACTTCTACACAGAACAAGAAGGGGGCAGAAGAAAGTTTCTCGCACTCTTTCCTATCACTTACCTGTGCAGAATAGAGCACAAACTTCATGGGTCTAAAATGAGGTTTCTGACAGTTTAGTAATACTGTTCTACTACCCTTCTCAATTTATCTACTTGCTCTTTGTTCCTCCTCTAAAAATAAATTGGAAATAAAAAAACCTAGTGTCATGTATTACTTTATCTACAGAAGCACATTTCCTCCTGCTGTGGTTAAAGTCCACCTCCCAGAGAGAGAATGGTACAGCTGACTCCAAAATACAGCACAAAAATCAATTTTTATGGACACAGTTAATATTCATTTTGTAAAATATGCTATAGAAACAGGGCAGAAATAAGGGCAGAGGTGGGTAAAAGGACTAGACTTTTAGATAAGGGGCCTGATTTTGTACCCATTTATCTAAATGAAAGATTCATAACTTCAGTGGATGAAGGATCAGGCACAAGATGCTTGTCTGAAATTAATGATTTTATGATCCTTCCATAAGCAGAAGTCTCTCACAGTGCTAATAACTATATATTTTGTAAAAATAGAGAAAAAGTATTACCAGGATCTAGAATTTAGTTGTTGGTTTTTTTGTTTGGGTTTGGGGTTCAGATTTTATTTTTTTTCTGACAAAAAACTTATTTTGATCAGATGTATCTCTTCTTTTGCAACTGTAGCCAAATTAGTTGCATTGCCTGGTGGGCAGAGGGATTATGACATCCATTTATAATCACAGAATAATAGAAAATTAGGGTTGGAATGGACCTCAGGGGGTCATCTAGTCCAACTGATCTAAGCACTGACTGGTTTAGGGACTGGTTTAACTCAGCCAGACAAGGCTTTGTTTAGCCAGGTCTTAAACGTCTAAGGATGAGGTTTCCACAACTTCTCTGAATAATTTCTTCCAGGGTTTACTACCCTCCTGGTGAAACAGTTTTTCCTAATATCTAACCTCAACTTGAGACTATTGCTTCATGTTCTTTCAGTTGCCACCACAGAGAACAGTTTAGCTCCATCCTCCTTGGAACCACCTTCAGCTGTTGAAGGCTGTTATCCAGTCCCTCCACCCCCTCAGTCTGCTCTTGTCCTGACCTATGCCTCCTCTACTGCCCGACTTACAGCAGGGGTTTGGTCTACATCCTATAGTGAACCTAGTTTAAAGCTCTTCTGACTGAGTTAGCAAGCCTGTCTGTAAAGGTATTCTTTCCTTGCTTCGTTGGGTGGATCCCATCTCTTTCTAGCAATCCTTCTTGGGATAATATCCCATGGTCAAAGAATCCAAACCCCTGATGGCGACACCATCTGCACACCATGAACTGGTCTGTAATATGTGTTTGGTCCTGCTCAGGCCCTTCCCTTTTACTGGAAGGATCAAGAACACCACATAAGGCCCTATTCCCTTGACTTCTGCTCCCAGAGATGTGTATTGACTTTTTATCTGCTCAGGGTCACTCCTGGCAGTATCATTAGTGCCCAAATGCATGAGCAGCATGGAGTAGTAGTCAGAGGGCCAGATAAAACCCAGTAATCCTTCTGTGACATTTCAGATCTGGTCTGTGGGCAAGCAGCAGGCCTCCTGACAAGAGGTCAGGCTGGTAGATGCAGATAGGTGCTTTGCCCCCAAGAGAACAGTCTCCAACCACAACCACCTGTCACTTGTTCCTGCTGGCAGTGGTCTCAAACCTCCCAACTGGTCTTTTCCACTGATGGGACATGCTCCTCTTCCCTTTTTTGCTAAGCCTCCATATTTGCTCTCCAGGCAAACTGCTGCAGGTGGAAATGAAGATGTCTGCTTGCTGCCAGAAGATACAAGCTTCCAGCTTCTACCTTTCTGGGAGTCCATATTCTCTCTTCCTTCTCTCATGCTGCCTCTGATAGTCCTTCTTCCACAGTCCTGGTTTCCTTCAGAATCAAACTGATGAAGTCCTCATAGTAAAGGATGCTTTGGAGCCTCACCATCTCCTCCTGCAGCTCTCTTGTCTGCTGCCTGAGGGATACCACCAGGAGGCACCACTCACATTGCAGGGACTCCCCCACCTGGCTGTCACTTGAAGGAACCTGCAAACTGCACTTTCTACAGCAGCAAACTGAACCTTGGTGGAAGCCTTGACCAAGTCAAAGCTTCCACCAGCCTGACCAAGTCAAGACTTTGGTGGTCCTGCATGGACAGACACTTCACAGGTGCAAGCAGAGGAAAAGATGTCAGTGGCAGTGGCTGTGGCATTGCAACACCTTCCAGCCATCTCTCTGGGTCTCTTAATCTGCTGCCTCTCTCTTCCTGTCCCTCTCTCCAAGCAGACCTTCCCTAGAAACTCTCCTGTAGCTGGCCCGTTGCTGCCGCTTGCTCTTGAAAGGTTAGCTTTTTCCTGCTAATCTGCTTCCTCTCACCAAGCTCATGGTGAAGGAAGTGGAGAGTTTCCAAGAAAACTTCCTCAAGAACTCCCCATTCGCTCTGGACTCTAGTTAAACAAAGGGTTTAAGTATTGGTCTAACGGCTAAGTTTTAGCTGCTTGTGCTATATATAGTAGGTTACTTACTCTTATTTAAGGAAAAAGCTTACCTTAAAAGGTCCCTTTGAAGAGCGGGGCAGCAAACTGACCTGTTTGCTGCCTTTCTTCACTCATTCCCTGGTCACTCAGGGAGTCTCCTTTTATATTCTCCTAGGCCTGAACTGGCTTCACCCCTTTACTAGCACTTTTGTCAGACACAGGTAGCAATCACCCAGTTATTACTCAGCAGCACTCCCAACTGCTCAGAGCACCTTCCCAAATACACAGCCCACCAAAAAAACACTCAGCAAGCCAAACACACAGACAGCCCTGGCTCACTTACCTTTTTGTTTAACGCATGTCACATTTTAGTTGGCAATTTATCACAGAAATTATTTACTTCCGGACAAGGTCAAAACATAGGAATGGATGTTCTGGGGTTTTAGGACCAATGTCAGCACAAATTAATCATTCTAAACTCCATTTTTTTCATTCTCTCATGAGTCCAATGTAGTGTAATCAGCTCATGCTTAAAATATGTCAGTTTCGCACTTGCAACACTAGCATCTTTGTAGTTTGAGTGTAATAGGTTGCTCTGTCCACCTTCTGAAAAGGATGAATTTAAATCAGCATTAAAAGACCGTCTTCTGCTATGTGATATCTTTGTGTTTAGATCTAATAACCTGTTTCACAAAAATGATGCTTTATGTGATCTTCCTCGTAAGATTGTTGCCTCTGGCCAGGCTCCTTTGGGTGAGGAATACAATAATTTTAAAAGGTCTTTGTAAATATTTTCAAATACTTTTGTAGACTGACATCCTTGAGGTTCTATATCAAATTCTGATTCTTTTAAGTCTATGAAGGTCACGAATATGGCACTTTTTCAGGTAGCATATATAGTTAATAGACTTTTACTATGCACTGCTGGAAATAATTTCCTTTCTAGACATTTTCATATGTAAACTAATCTATGTGAAGTGGTACAAATTAATTTCAAGTTATTTTTAATAAATTTTTCAATTTATTCCAGTATTTCTAAATTTAATAATAGCCCAAAGGGGAAAAAAAACCCACATCCTTTTCAGTTTAATTAAATATTTTTGCTTGTTTGTTGTTTTCATACAAGGTATAGACATTTTGCAATGGACTGAAACCAAAATGACCCAGGAGAATTAAGAGTTTTTATAAAATAAGCAGATTTGAGATTGGCATTGTAATTATTCATAATTTTACAAGAAATTCTGGAGTATTCTTTCTAGCATTTAAAATATGTTGACAAAATGTGGTTCAGCATTTGGAATGGGACAGAGATTTTTAAGTGGAGGTTCTTAGGGACTTCAGTACTTCAGTGAGCTCTTTCTTAATGGTCACACAATGAAGTACTTTGGGAATTAACCACTGTAGTATCAGAAGGGTGGTGATCCATAAAAACATCTTTTTAATAAAATAGTCTACAAAATAGGAATCAGTGGAGAAGAGTGTTTTAGATATGACCATCTTAAGTGCACTAAATTCATCTATGAAGATTAAGATTCAATAAATTCCATGCCATAAGAACCTCTTTTCATTAGGATAATTAGGCGCACACTGCCCTTAATTATGTCCTTTATGCAGTGCTCACTTTAATTCCTAAGTAAACCATAATTATATTTTCTAACTAATTTTATAGTTAACAAAGTTTTCATAATTTGAAACTTTTCCAAGATCTGTTATATGGGATGGGTGTTTGTAAAATATTATTTATTTTTCTTTGCAAATTCATACATAGTTAGGTATACATGTGTGCATGCATGCATGTGTATGTGATGTATATGTTGGCTTAATGGTTTTAAACTGTATTCTCAATTCTTCATTACATAGGCTGAAGAAAGTAAGGGTCATTGCAAAGGTCCAAATTTTTTCTTGAGCCAAAAATTTGTTCTTTAATATGTTTAAACCAGGACCAAGTGACACAATAAAAGTAACATCCATTGCGATTATAGCTAAAAATAAGTTGGAAATTAGGAATACCAAGAAAAATTTGAAATACAAATGCAAGATGACAGCCAGTCAACCAAGCAACCAGTAATTCCTGCTACAATATTTGCTAACTGTATCAGAAGTTACAGTTTGCAAAATGAATGTAAGTACCCCAAATGAAAAAATGAACCTGGCTGGATAAAGTGAAATAAGATCCAACCCTAAATGTCTTTCAAATCCACATGTTATATTTGGGGGCAAATTCTTAATTTATTTGCATTTAAATCTCCTGTTATAAGAAGTTTGGGGTATTTGAGGAATGCATGATTTGGTCCCTTGTTGGCCTACTATTATTCTAATAGTTTATGAAGTTTTAAAATGCCTTACTAAGAATTTTCTAATCACTATTTATCAAAGAAAACAGTGTGTATTCATGCATTCCTAAGAGCGAGGTCTAGAGTCACAAAGGTCTGTAGATGCTACAGTTTTCAACTGCCTTGTTAGGACAGATTCAGTTGCATGTATTACATGAAAAAGGTAGGTGGTTTCACCTCCTCCCCACTGCTTCTATTGTGATTCATTCCTAATGGTAAAATGATGATCTGTTAACAAAGTAGATGCCATTAATAGATTTTCAAGACCTTGAACAGAGGAGAATAGAATTACTCTTAGGCCTTTAAGTCCACTTATGGATCTGGTAGGCAGAACAGAATCTGGCTATTGGTTCCCTATATAATCCATAGAGAAAAATAGCTGCCCCAAAATGTGGTTCAGAAAGGCGACGTAATTGAGTAGGCAAAAATAAGTCCCAGAAACAGTGACTTGCTTTAAATCCCTCCCTTCTTGAAACGTAGGTTCTTACTTCCCTGAGATCTTCTCTTTTCTTCAAACTAGGCACCTTCCAGAAACTTAGCAAAGGCCCTCCTTCCTTGTAAAACATCATTGCACAAAGATCACTTGGTGGTGATCTCCTTCCATATGTCCCCACCACGTTATAAAATTTTAGTGGTTAGAATATTCACCCCTGATATTCAAATTCACAGCTCTCTCTTCCTAGGAGAAGAGCCTAACCATCCAGCTATGGACTATCTTGACTGTTCTCTAGATTTGGTAAGGGTTTGCATTATAATTTTTTGTTCATGAAACACTGAAAGGCTTACTGTACTAGAGAGCAAGAATAAGAATAAGCTAGTGAACTAATGGTTAACATTCTCGAATGGAAGTGTAGAGACTCGATCCCTCTTTTGAGGGTTTCTTACATATGTTAATATAATATTTTTAATTACTTTTACTGGATACCACACTGAAATAGTTCCATACTTCAGCGTAATCCCATATGGATATATGCCCATTGAACTGTGCAGTCAGTACTTTCCTGGTATTGGGGAGTCACCCATTGTGAAAGTAACTGCTTATTTGGGAATAAGTTTAGTCACACACATCTCCCCAGAATGTGCCCCCTCTCCCCACCCCCACACACACACCATCCCCAGGTGACATGCCATTGATTGCCATTGCCTCTGAGGAGCACTGTTAGGAATGGGAGCAGCAGTGGAAAACTCCCCTAGATGATCCCAGGGACAGCCTCTCCACTCCACCACTCCACCATACCACTGCTGTTGCTCCTGTATCCTGGCTATCCTGTGCTGCTTGGCACTGATGGCAGCTAAAGGCAAACCTGGAGATGGGATTTATGTACATGTGCTGGAAGGGTGTGTGTCCTGCTGGGCCCACCTCAGCCCAGGATCTCCCCTCCCCACTCCCCCTGCTCCCAACCTTTCCTCACTCACCAGCCACTGCTCTGCTGTCCATCCTATCATTATGGAAGCATCAGAGTCCAAGAAGATAGCTAATCCACCTGGGAGTGGTGCCTCCAGGGACAACAGAGGACTGCCTATTGGTTGTTTTGATCTCCATGGAACATTTATAAGTAAAACTAAATTGAGTTGCTTGGCACAGCTCAAAGAAAATCCTCAGCTCAAATGGCATAACTTTAAGATGTCTAAAGGACACTTAGCACTAGTTAATGATCTTGAAGTGTCCTGGGTTCCAATCCATGTTCCCAGAGTATTTTATCCACTGTACAATAAATATTAAACAGAGATTTTTTTTTTAAAGGTTAGCAGAAGAATGGCTTTATTTAAACCATTTTTTTTAATATGGGAGAGAATGCAAACTAATCAGCCATGCCAAGATCAAGTTGTTTCTGGGTCTGTACAAAGGCAGGGCCTTAGGTGCCCAAGAAACTTTACTGACAGAAACCTAACTACCTTTAGACTTCAATGCCCCAGGGTTAGACAAACACTGCACAGAGGTTTTGAGGAATTTATCTTAAATTTGTGCTAAATTGAGATTAGGTTCAATTTAAGAACCTCTTGTGGATCTGGGATTAATTTTTAGAATGGGTGACACAACATCTGACTTCTTTCATGGGGGGATATTTAGGCAAATGAGAGTATGATAAGAAACTGCTCCAAAGCCTGTTGCCATCAGTGGAATGATTTTCACAAACTATAATGAACTTTGGATCAGGACCTAAATAGTTATTTCTTTAAAAGAGTAAAATTCTCTTACAAAGTCACCCTTCTTAATTTTTATTCCACCAAGCTATGCCATTAATTATGATTGAGAAATTAGTACAACAGCCTCAGAACAATTAACTAACAAATAAAATAATTAGTCTTTTTGGCATAGAATAGGTTGCCTCATTCTTCATCTTTTCATGCTATTTTTTTTAATCCTAGTCTGACAGAGGCATGTTCCTGTATCTTAGAATTCGGTCTAATTCCACAGGTTTTAAACACAATACTGCTATCAGTGAGTGTGTCTACAGGTACAAATGTTCATGGATGGGTTTATTCCAGAGTAATTTATTCTGGAGTAAACCCACCTTGGGCAGGTATCTACATGTGTTGGTGCGGGGAGTTAGTAGCAGATTTTCTGCTCTTAGCAGCAGAATGCTCCAGCCCTCTCTGGCCCTGTAGCAGCCCCCTGCAGCAGCCAAAGGGAGCTAGAGGCTCTGGCTGCAGCTGCCTTTGGCTGGCAGTCATCTTTAAAAGGCAGCCCCACATGCTGCTCCCTGGCCACCTGCCTTCCTGGCCAGGAGCATCCTGCAAAGCATGGAGCCAGTATGCTGCAGCTCTGTAACCAGAGCCACTTGTCTACCAATGGCTGTTCTACTCACAGGCCCTGGGAATGCTGTTCACTGCTCCAGGCTCCTGCACCCCCACCTTCTTCCCATGGGAACTCTCCAGAGAGGTGCCCTGGGGCCAGCCCCACCCTGCACTGGCTGTGCCCTAAGCACACCCCTGTTAAGAGTTTCCTGGGGGTACCACAAGGAACTGTTTGCATGAATTGAGGGGTGCGCAACCCACTATGCCCTGATGTTTCTGATCACCATGGTGCACCTGTGAACCTGGCATGGGAGCTTGAGTTTTGATAGTGTGAAGGGTAGGCCTGTGCTGCCCCACAACCTCCTCCAGTACCACCTGGAGAGCTACCTGTGCCTGTGATACACATCTCTACCCCCACAGCTGAAGGACAATATTGCTTCCAGGATTAATGAAACCCTCTGTGTATGAGAGGTTCATTCCTGCCTAGCTGCAGGGGCACAAGCTGCTCAATAAAGTTTTGTACTCCCTCCTGCCTCCCTGTGTGCTGTTACAGAGAAATCCAGAGCAAGGGAGCACAGCTGGGACAGGCAGGAAGCAGGGGCAATGCCAGGGGTAAGGGCAGGGAAGAGGCCCTCCCCATAGTGCAGGGCTTACCAGATGGGCAAGGAAGGTGTTCCCAGCAGCCCAAGTCAGTTCCCACAGCCATGGGGTCCTGCAGAGGAATGGTGTTCAGCTATCTCGACAGAAGTCCCCCCCTGAGGAGGAGCTGGAACTGCCGAGGGCCAGTGGTTCCATGGCCCACCTGACCTTTTGGGTAGGGCTGTATCTCCAGAGCTGGTGGTGCAAGCACTGGCCCATACTCCCAGTTCTGCTTGACAAGGCCAGAGGTGGGGAGCATGGTGAGATGAACTCCCGGTGGTCTGAGAGGCTCCCCCCAGTGATGCATCACCATGGGTGCCAGGCCACAATGGAGGCTTGGGCAAGCTGTCAGTGCTCAAGTGCACAGCATGACTCTGGCTGGGTTCTGGAGTGCAAGGATGTCATACAGATGCTGGATAAAGGCCATGGACTTGCACACAGCTTCTGACCAGTGGTTATGCTTAGTAACAGTGACCCTCCATGCCACATGCTACCTTTATGTAGCATTGATGTGTCAGCAGGTCATGGCTGTACTCCTGCATGAGGCCTGATAGGTCCTCATAGATGTGTGCATTGGAGCATCTGTGCAAACTGGCTGAGGACATGGCCTTGCCCCATAGCGCAACAAGGAATGCGGTGTCTTCCTGGTACCAGTTGCAGCCCTAGGAGGTGGCATGTGGCTTTAGGGAGGATGACAGCATGGCTCTCTCAATGGCTCATTGGGCCTTTGCACGACATTACAGGTGTTGGTGGGCCTGAGTAGGTTTGTGCAGTGGCAAGGGACAGGCAGGTATGCACTAATGCTGTGCTGGGCACCAGCAGTCGGGTGTAGTCAGGCTGCTATGGGTAGCCTGGGGCACCCAGCACAGCTTGATGGTGTTGGCCTGGCAGGTATGCAGTGTCAGGGACCAGGGCTGGATTTGGGCAGGTTGCTGTGAGGCCTCTGCTGTGGGACACACTGTGAACAGAGGCTGGCTGCAGGTGGTCCAGGGCCAGCAGCTCCGCAGACATTTAAGGTCCAGGAGCTGGGGCAGGCAAAAGCTGCCTCAGCTGAGGAGATGGAGAAGCTCCCAGCCCCATTGCCTTTAAGGATGGGCTCAGGGTGGCCCCTTGTTGGTGAAGCTGATAAGAGAAAATTTGCTCCCAGTCAGGATCTACATGTGCATTACTGCACGGTAACTACTCAGGAGTTAATTCATTACTTGAATTTGCAGGTAGCCAAATAACTCTCGAGTAGAGCAATTTACTGTGCAGTAAGCATTTGCACATGGAGACAGTAACACTTACTATGCAGTGATTTGCTCTGCTGTGCAGTAAAGCATCTTGTGTAGACTCACTATGTATTTCTTATTGGCTAGAGGAAGCTCCTAAATGTTCAATAGGCTATTTGTTGTGAATTCCATTCTGAGTTCTCAGATTCTAACCTTGCACTATAATATGAACCTAAGTGCTTAGCTCAAGGCTCTGGATTACATTCCTGGAACCAGTTAGGCAACTGTAACACTCAGCATTCCAAATTCATCTCTGGGTGGGTCTATATCCTAGCTTCTATAAGATCAAAACAAGGGATCCCAAAATGGTATGCCTGAACCAATCAATTTGTTTCTGGGATACTTAATTTTACAGACCACCTTAATTTATGTATTGGTCTATTAACTTTTTTATACACATTCACATTTTTATCAGCTACTTAGTTTCATTGTATTTTTATCCACAAGAGTATATTGTGTAATAGGAAATAATAATTTCTCTTCCAGACTACCATACTAGCTGGAAATAAACCACTCAGTGTGCTTGAGATTTTCATCTAAAAGTGTATTGATTTTAATGCTTGTTGAGATTTTTTTCACCAAATTAACCTTTTATTATATTTATCTATATAAAAATAGTGCATGGGAAAAGGTAAACACTGCAAAGAAAGAAATCAAGAGAACTTATTTTAGGTGTGTAGATCTGCAGAACTTCTCTGAGACTGTTCAACGATAAAAAGCAAAAAACACTTCCAGAGCTGTACACCTTATTTTTCTGTTAGAGCTGTCAGTTTCACTGATTTCAGTAATGTGAATCTGACCATAGTCTAACAAAAATAAATATAGAAAGCACATACATAATATATGTGCATACATAAATATATATACTTCCTTGCTGGAAATCTTTCATTCTGATTCTGTGATATTCCTTATGGTGTTCATTCCAAATGTGAAACATATGCAGAATGTATGATCAAAAGATTTAAGCCATTCCTCCAATGTCTTTTGATATCCCCATAAAAGAAATTATTAGCAAAATGTAATTTTGAAACATTCACTGATAAATAAACAATCTACTCCATATCCTGTCCAGATGGCACTGCAAATTTTAGGTATAAAAGAGAATGTGGATTTACATTCATTGGAGAACTAAAACTATAAACCTCCCTGATGCAAAATTAAGTTAGCCCCTCTTGCATTGATAGTCCCCAGTACCCTGCCATATCTAGTTCCTTTTTCATTCTTGCATACACTAGACACCCATTTAGCCATTTCTTCCATTCGTTCCATTTTTGAAGTGAGCTATGGTATTGTAAAAGAGAGTTGTCAGGAACCACACTGGCCTGTGAAAATATGGCTTAGTAGAAAAACTGGCAGGTTGTCAGTGAGACAGACAGCATGACTGTACATCAAGAGAAGGAAATACTACAAGAAAGAGTGTCCTCCTCCTTTCCCCAACCATATTCCCAGATATCAGAAAAGAAAAAGGGAAATGTGATCATGAAAAGGTGAGAATATGCCATCTGTTAGAACCAGTGTATATAAGGAAGAACATTCAGTCTATAAGGGTGGTTAAGCATTTGGGACATTATCTAGACAAGTTTTGGAATCTGAATTGGAATATTTTTTAACTGTGGCTTAGTGTGGAGTGGTTTAGACAAGGAGAATTCTGCCTTGAGCATCCTTTAATCGATGATCTCTCAAGGCCCTTTCAGCCTTACTTTTCTTTGTTTTTATGATCTAGAAGTTATCTTAGTAGGAAACAAGAGATTAAGGGTAAATTCTGAGGTAGAAGAAAATGATTAGTGATAAAGAAGATAAAGAATGAGATAGAGTTGTTCAATGGCCAAAAGTTCCTTACATCCTATTATTTTGTTCCCTAATTTCTCTCTACCATGCTTTGCGTGTTTGCATCAGCTACTATTTATACCTAGTCTTTTAAAATTGTAAACACTTTGGGGCCATGTCCATCATTTCTTCTCGAATTCTGTGTCACCAAGTACATGGGGTCCAATTCTGGCACTGACAGAGTCTAAATGATAGACAATAATAATGAGACAGAAATAATGTCAATATCAACTTCTTCTGAGCAATGTCAAA